>NW_024423564.1:20470639-20505676 GCF_017311325.1 Ursus maritimus
CACACACACACACACACACACACACACACACTCCTCCCCCCACAGGCAACCGAAAAAAAAAAAAAAGGAAAAGAAAAAGAAAGACAACAGAGAAGGGACAGAGGCGGTACCCCTGGATTCTGATGCATAAATCACGGCCCTCGCGCTGCTGTCCGCCACTCCCAGAGACCATTCTCCCGAGTGTTACAAAAGAGAGGAGGTGGGGAGCCTTCGGAAACTTTTCTCCTGAAAAGTCTTAGGGGGCAGAGGACAGCCCGGCGTCTCGCAGCGCACCTCTCTGGTCCCCTACTCGCTGGATCCGAGTCCGGAGACTTTGGCGGGGCGCCCCCGGGGCCGCTTCTGCGCAGGCAGAGAAAACAGGGGCCGAGACCCCGAGAGTCCCGGACGCTCTCTGGGGGAGGAGAAGCTGGCAAGGGGCTGCAAGAGACACGGAGGAGATATGCAGCAGCCTAGAAGGGAGAATGGCCTCGGAGGTTCCTTTACTTCTCCCCACCCCCATCCCGCTACCGCCCTGAAACTTGCGGTCTGAGGGGCAGAAAGTGGCTTTCCCGGGACGCGCGGTGAGAAGGGCCAGCGCCTGGCGAGACGTTGGGTGGGGGTTTCCCTCATTCAACTGGGCGCAAAGTCAGACCGTGTGTCCCAGATTCTGACCAGTGGGAGACCTTTGGGGAGATGGCAGATGCTGGGGCCTGAGAGATTTAAAAAGCTTGGGCAGCTCCAGAACTTCCAGCAGGGAAGAGCCGCTGGGCCCAGCCAGCCTAGTCTGAGGCCGGTGCCCTTCTCTCCCTTTCTACTCGGGAGAACTCGGAGGCCCACAAACCTCAATGCTGCCAACACGCCCACTCTTTTCTTTCGCTTAGATGCTACTTCAGAAGGTGAGACTGGAGGCGGCCTTGGTCAGCTCCGCCTAAATGACAAGCTCGGAGCACTTCTGCCCTGCCCTGCTGCGACACGGAAGATTCTAGCCAGCCCCTGGTCGCACTGGCTTCCCATCCTGGCAGATGTGAACGCAAAACTTCTCCGTGTGCAGTTTCAATTGACTGACACACCCTGTACCTGAATGACTCAGAAGGAAGCAAAATGAATAAACAGACCCCTGGCTTCTGGGATCTTATGAGTTTGCAAAAGAAGAAATTAAACGACAGTTAAAATCAAGTTCACAGCTGCCTGAAAGTCTTCATCAACCGAGTTGCACCCAGCACATAGCCACAAATTCAACAGTACATGCCTACAACCTAGAAACTAAGATAACGGTCCTCTAGACTCTGGAATAGACTCTGATTGGGTGTGAAGACTTACTTAAAAGAAGACACATGTTGAGTCTACCCTGCACAACATAAAGTGGGGATTTGGCAAAATCCACCCCATCCACTAATTTATGAGTTCTTTAAGGGAAAGGAATTGAAATGAATTGCACACCCAAACTCTATCTATCATGATAGATTATCTAATTTAGGCAAGCATTTTTGGTCATTTTATTGATGAGAGAAATGTCACTCAGCTTAACCCACTAGATGCCCCAGCTACTACGTGGAACCCAGCTGGGTTCCACAACTTAATGCCATGTCTCCCAGAGGTCATGTCTCCCAGCTCACCTTCAGTCAATAAACAGTTAAGGAACTGAAAGGGTATGTTCTCCAAAGGGAAGCAAACCTCTAGCTTTAAAATGTTTAACTTGTACAAATTTCTTGACTATTTATATGTATAAAATGTATACAAATACATGCTAATGAATGTCCTTTCAAAACCACTTATTTTCTGACTATGCAAGTCTTTAAAGACTTTAAAATTTTTTAAATTTTATATTAATTTTTTTTAAAGATTTTATTTATTTATTTGACAGAGAGAGAGGCAGAGAGAGAGGGAACACAAGCACGGGGAGTGGGAGAGGGAGAAGCAGGCTTCCCGCTGAGCATGGAGCCTGATGTGGGGCTCGATGCAAGGGTCCATCCCAGAACGCTGGAATCGTGACCTGAGCCAAAGGCAGACACTTAACGACTGAGCCATCCAGGCACCCCAAGACCTTTTTTAAAGAGTGTATTATTTTTAGATTGATTTGAGAGAGAGAGAGAGAGAGAACACAGTACATTTGTTACATTTGATGGGTCTATGCTGACACATCATTTTCATCCATAGTCCATAGTTTATGTTATGGCTGACTCTTGGTGTTAAACATTCTATGGTTTTGGACAAATGTATAATGATATGTATCCACGATTATGGTATCATGCAGAATATTTTTACTGCCCTAAAAAATCCTCTGTGTTCCAGTTATGCCTCCCCTCCCCTATGAATGTCTTTTTTAAAACCACTGACTTCCTGACTATATGTTTCCTGACAAAGTGTATACTAATGTATAGTAATGAACATATTTTTAAAAGTTCTCATTATCTACCTGTCAAATCTAACGTAAGGTTGTACATTTGGGTAGCAGATTCCAAGTATTACACATATTAACTCAAATAATCCTTCCAGTGACCCTACAAATTAGGAATGATTATTACCCTAATTTTACAAACAAGGAAACTGAGTCCCTGGCATATTAAGTAACTTGGTTAACGTGGGCTGTGACCATAGATTGGCTGTAGCCTCTTAACCACGAGTCCAAACCACCACAATAAACCTCAAACATGTCAAAGAATTACGTGTGGAAAATCAGTCTTTTTCTTGTGAATACTGCTGCTGAGGACAACATTCATTCAGTGGTATTAATCCAGTGTTTTAAAAAGCCCAAATACTTTGCAGGTGATTACTTAGAAAAATTCATCCTTAGTACACACCTATAAGACGGAAAATGCAGATGACCACTCTGGCAAAATTAGAAAGGAGGCAAAACTATTTGCAGCAATGGCTTCTCTGCCAATTCCAAGTCTCTGGTTCCCACACATATCTCTTCCCATTACTCTCAGGAGAGACCCTAAGAACTGCATCCTCAAGCTATCTCCTGGCTCTCAGCCCAGCTCCCTTTCCGCTGCTGCCTGGAAGGCTGGCCCAATATCTTACCTTACTTCTCCTGGCAATGAGGTTACCATCTGACGCCCAGTTCATACTGAGGTTGCATCATTCCACATTTCTTATTTCAAAGCAAATTTACTTGGTATTTATGCATGCTTTACAATCTCTTTTTAAGGGTTGCCAGAGAAAAATACCATGTCATATTTGGGACTAAAAAAATTATTTGTCGTTAATCTGCAACTCCAATTTAACCAAGTGAGCTGTGTATTTACTTGCTAAGTCTGGCAATTCTACTCTCTTTCCTAAATGCTCCAGGTACTTTCCAACTCCCTCTCCCCCCACAGTCCCCTGTAAAGATCCAGCCCTCCCCTTCTCCTCTATTCCTAGGAGAGTAACTAGCCTCCTACTTAGTGGAGAAAACAGTGTCACTGAGATTCCTTTCCTCTAAGTTAACAGCAACTTCACCCACCCTTATTTCCTGCCCGTAGCTTTACTCCTTCCCAAGGCAAACCCTTGCCCATATCACTGTGCTAACTCCCCCCAAACTTTCAAAGACATGGCTCAAGGACTCCTTCTTTCTCTTGTACTTTCAATTCTTGGCCTCTGATGACTTTTTATCTTCAACTTACATTAGTATTTATGTGTTTCCTCTACCAAAAACTCACTGTCTTCCCCTCATATGAATAGGTCCTGACATAAATCTCTCTTCTCTTGTTTGCCACCACTCAAAACTATGCAATGGGAGATGACAGTCTTGGGTTCAGCCATCATTCTTGCCTGGTCCCAGCTGGCTAACTTTGGGCAAGTTCTTTAACTTCCTTCAGCCTCAGTTTCCTAAACTTTCTCTCTTTCTCCACAGTGTTCAAGAATTATACAATAACGTATCTGGGTTTTCCAAGTCCTCTCCTGGACATACAATGGGAGCTGTAGAATAGACTGGAAGAAATTATCCGAAATTATTTCTCTGATAACTTCATTTTCTCTGTTTTCTCTGGTCTCTCTTTCCGGAACTCCTACTATTCAGATTATGGACCATCTAGGAAGTTTTTATATTAAATATTCCTCATATTTATTTTCCATTTCCTATATCTAAATCTTTTTTCTGATTTCTGGGAGACTTCTCAACTTTATCTTTCAACTCTTCAGTTAATATTTCCCTTTGTGTTCAGATTTTCAGTCTAAATGCTCTCTTCTTTTTTTTTTCCTAATATTTCATTTTTGCAGAGCCCTGTTTCTGTTTCAGAGTTCCCTTATCTTTACTTATCTCCAAGAATATTAGACTGTCACTGCTGTTGTCAAGATTTTCTTCTTCTTCTTTTTTTTCTTATCATCTCATTTTCCTGTTTGTTTTGATCTTGGTTCTTTGTGTCAGCGGCTTTCTCAACTGTCAGGTGATCTCTGGCTGTCCATTCCTATTTCAGACAGAAGCACTGAAAACTGACTAAAACTCTTTGTGGGCGGTTTGTCAATAGAAGAGTGCTAGGTAATCAGGCTATGTTCTTTTATTGGGGGATCCGAAATATCAATATTTATAGATCTCTAATCCTGGACTGGTCAATTTTGTCAGCAAGGAATTCTAAAATCTCTTGTCTGCCTTCTACTATTTTCTGAAGTGAATCAAGGAAGGCAGGGGAGAGAAGGAGAAAGAATCTGATCATTCAGTGTTTCAGTTGGAACTGAATCACAATAATGGGGGACCTCCATGCACATGCTCTCAGCCCTGCCCGGTGTCCCTGTGTCCAAACACCCTAGCCCATTTAGAAAATAAACCTCCAGCCTTCTGCTGGAATGGGGGATTGGTCCGTGTCCTGTTGTACAGGTTGGAGACAGAGGACTGTAGATTGGCTGCTAATCTTAATTTGATAAAAGAGCATTTTATTCAAAAACAAAAGGAAAAAGAGCAGAAGGTAAGATCTTGAAAACAATGTGTATAGCAGGGTTAGAGAGAGGTGGGGGGGTGGTGTGTGAAGAATCTTCTGTCTACTAGAGTCGATGCTTCACCTTCAGTCTTCTTGTTTTCAGACTGGCATTTACTGCCATGTCAGAAATAATAGAGCTTCCATTTCCTGATCCTATTTGAGGATCTTTAGTGGGAAATTCACTTGTTTCTGGATCCCCCTGCTTCTAGCTTAAGTTTCAACTTTCTCTGGTATGACAAGCCATTTACGCACATTAATTTGTTTTCCAAAATTTCATTGCATTTGTCAGAAGCAAATTAACCTTGAAGCTAAATGTAGCTTAAACTTTAGAATTTCATTTCCGAGGTCCTGGAAAGAGTCCTAGCAATATGTCCACATGATTATATAAATATTAAAAGTAAGGAATTTTAACCGTGATTGGCTAAGCTTGCAGTCTCTTTCCATTAGGAAATCTCCACTATTTCATTTCCCTGTGTGTAGGGGTGGTTTAGGAATTCTATATGCATTTTGGGATCTGACTGAGGGGAAGTTGAGTTTGGGCTACATTTAGATTGAGTTTAGAAGAATATGTGAGTGTAAAAAAAAAAAAAAAAAAAAGAAGAATATGTGAGTGAGATTCCAGTTGCTTCCATATTATTACCAGCCACCCTAGTGTGGAAATGACTTTCAAGACTACTTCCACTGCCCCCATGGCTACTGATGCTGTCATGCTATAAACAAGCAGGACCAGTGTCACGTGACTCTAAGCCAGAAGCTAGTCTGGGCAAAGTTACTCCAGGGATGGCATGTGTAAATTGTAATTGGAGAATTTGATTCTCATTGACACCTAGTTTAAGCAGAAGTTCTCCTCTCTCCAGAATACATTTGATGGTTCAGTATATATAATTATTAAACATGTCACATGTTTTTTCCACTCCTTTTTTTTGAAGATTTTATTTATTTGACAGAGAGAGAGAGAGAGCACAAACAGGGGGAGCAGCAGGCAGAGGGACAGGGAGAAGCAGGCTCCTTGCTGAGCAGGGAGCCTGACGTGGGGCTTGATCCCAGGACCCCGGATCATGACCTGAGCTGAAGGCAGCTGCTTAAACAACTGAGCCACCCAGGCACCCCTGGTTTTTCCACTCTTGATGGAATTCACACAAAAGAGAGTGATCAGAATTTGTGTATTTGTCTGGTATTTGTAGGGTGTAACTATTGCAATTTGGAAATAAATTTAGGATAATTTCAATAAAGTATGGGAGAAATTACAGACTTCTCATTTGGATATACATATAAAGGATACTTTATTTGTCATCTATAAATTATTTAATAAGGATTGAGAGCAAATCCATTCTAAAAATCACTGAAATATGAAACAAAAGCAATAAAATGAGCAATTAAACCAATGGGAATTATTCTGATGCAGGGAAACAAGTTGTATCAAAAACCTTTCAGATCATACCAAGAATACAGTAGGACAAGTACAATGCATACAAGAGGACAAGTACCAACATCCCCATTCCATTATTAAAAGGAAGATACATGTTTTGCATAGAAGCAATGGATATGTTCTTGGAGTGTTGATAATGCATGTAATGAAGGGGAATGAATCATGAGAACTAGAAAAAGATACATTTTCTGCTGATTTGACACACAAAAAAAACTGACACAGAGAAAGGATCTATCAAGCTCAAAATATGTCACTATGATGCAAAGACATCAATAACAAAATGACTAATGGTAATCTCAATTCAAGTGTATTTATAATTAGATCATAAGAAAACTCAAAATGTTTTGAGATTCTACAGCTTATATATGGAAAAAGGTCATGGCAATTTTCCTGAATTTGGCAGCAGTTCTGAAATCTCATATGTTACCAATAATAAATTTGGGGGTTTAGTTTTTGTTTTGTTTTTTTTTAGACAGAGAGAGAGCACAAGCAGGGAAGGGCAGAGGGAGAAGGAGAATCTTAACCAGTCCCCACACTCAGTGCGGAGCCCCGAGCCTGAGGCAGGGCTCAATCTCAGGAGCCTGAGATCTTGACCTGAGCCAAAATCAAGAGTCTGATGCTTAACCCACTGAGCCACCTAGGCCGCCACCAAAAATGAATTTTGAAGCTGAAAGAAAGTTTCCTAAACCAATAATAAAACACTTTTTTAAATTAAAGGTACTAGAGGGAGGACTAAGTTACCTTTCGGTTCACTCTAAAGAAAATGATATTTTAACATTTGATCCTGTGAAGTAGAGATCAAAGGGCATATAGCCAAAGATATAAGAAGAAAAGCATTAATAATATGTTTAAGGCAATTAATAAAAATACTGTTATTTTTATAATTTCATGATATTTGTTAGCTTTTTAAAAGTAGTACTTTGTTGTAATGTCTTTTCTTGTTCTAAATTCATTTTCATACTTACTTCTGTATTTTTTTCTAAATGAGGACCCTCTGTCTCCAACTGCATAAGCTCCTACATGACTCTCCTTTCTTCTTCCATTCTCTTTGTCCTCCTAAATTGATTTATTGCTTTTCGTGGGATTAAGAGAGGAAGAAAACATTTGCAAATCTCCATATTTTGACAGAAATTTTCATTCATGGTTTTTTAAAATAGTAATTTTTATTTAAATCAACTTTGTATACAATCTTTAAATAAAATATTTCTATTAAAGTTATTAAGTAAAAAATAACTTCTCCAATTTTTGCTTCCCAATGGCAACTTACCTCTTTCACTTTTCCTTTGCCTATTTGCCTCCATATTTTCTAATAACACGCTTATGTTAGCTTTTAGATTATTTTCAATTTTAAATATCATATATTGAATTTGGAAATTAGAATCTAGCTCCTTTACCTACACCGCACCCCCACAATTTCCTATCCTCCAAGGAGAGATTAAATTTATTTTTTTTATTATTACAACTATGCAGATTTTACTCACAGCTTAGCCATGTGTGTATATATTTACTTTCCTGTAAATCTTTGGTTTTCCCTAGACTTAAATATTGCCTTTCTTGTTGTTTGCTCTGTTTCCTATGTACTTGTTACTAATCCATTCCCACACTCTCAGGGCATTCAAACACATCAGAAAATGTATCACATTCATGGGGACATCACCCCTGAATCCTCTGTCCTCCTCTCTAGTCCTAATCACTGCAAGGTTGTCATCCTAGGGATGGGGGTGGGGAGTTCTCTTCACTTCTCTCCTGTTCCGAGCCTCAATTCCTGGATCTTCTTCATTCTCCATTTATGCCTTCATATGGATGGAGATCCCAGAAGTTTCCTGGTTAAGGGTATATGGAAGATAAATTCCTTGAGAAGTTGAGTATATACAAATGTCTTTATCCTGTCTTAACTTTTTAGGCATAGCTTGGCTGAATGTAGAAATCTAGGTTGAAAGTTATCTTCCCAGCATGTTTTTAAGGCATTGTTCCATGTCTTCAAGCCTCCAGTGTTGTTAAGAATTTGTGATGTCATTGTCATTCCCCATCCTTTATATATAAGCTGTTTTTGTTGCTTTGTGTCCCACTCCATGTGCCCTTCTTACAGGATAATGACTTACTCTCCCCCCACCAAGGGTGGCGTCTATGTTGCCTCCAGTTGAACCTGGTAGACCTTTGTAAGCAGACTGACGTACAGATGATGCCGAGTAACTGCCAAGTCTAGGTCATCATTAAAGGTGATAGGACTTCTGGTGCTTGTTCTTTTTGGCTTTTAGCACTCACACCATAATGTAGACACTATATGGAAAGATGAGAGAGAGAGAAACACCCAAGGTACCATTCGTCTTTTGTTAAGACTTTTGACACTCCCGCAGAAAGACCATGGAGGCGCTATGTGCGTGAACATGGCTTGTTAGCTGATGGACGTCACTGGAAGATGATCTGGTTGAGTCATTTCATTGGTGGACCCCTAAATGTCAGTCTATGTCGGTTATCTCTTTGGGAGTACTCATACATCCAGAGAAAAAGGTTTCTACTCTTCTTCCCAGAAGATTTAAACCTGGTGGCAGCACCTGGCAGAAGAGGAAGAGAATGAAGTTGGGATGTCTCACCATTCAGCATATGGATTTCCACTTACCCTTCCTGTCATTACTGTGGTGTTGCACTGTCAAAGTCATTCCGTGCACCCTCTCTACCCCCAGCTGTCTTCCCTAGTGGGGGAATTTCAGTCCCTCGGGCTGCTCAGGGCTGGGGAAGGTCATGATGAGGCAGCACGAGGGGTTGAGGTTGAGTCTAACTGCTTCGAAAACAGACCTTCTGTTTTCATCTTCACTCTCAACCCCACTTTCAGAGACACCTAAAATCCCCAATTTCTGGGCCTTTCTGGGGTTCTGTAGAGCAACGCAGCTTGCTGCTGGCCTTCCCCTGTTGTGTGAGTTTTCAGTTTTCTTGGTTGTAGTAAGAAAATTAGCACTCATCCCTCTGCTTTTCAATTGCCAAAATTTTGTTGCTGTTATCTCTTGTCTTTTCTTTCTCTTTGTTTATGCCCAAAGCAAAGCAAAGCAAAACAAAACAAAAAAAAAAAAAAAAAAAAAAAAACCTTACTATTATGTCAGTGGAGTGTAGGAGTGGAGGGAAGTGAAAGTGTTCAATTTACCAGCTCTGAACAGAGGTCATTTACATTTCTTTTAAAACATGCTTCTGAAAGCATGCTTCTAAGCCTGCCCTTTCTAAGGACACCAATGACTCCCTAATCAACAGAGCCAAAAACTTCTCATGAAGCCTCACTTAGGGGAACTTAGTGTCACATTCACACCGTTGACCACCCCTTGCTGAGAATCTGCAGTGTGCTCTCTGTAGCAGCGCTTTCTCACGTTCTCTTCCGACTCAGATTGCTCTTTCCCAGTGCTCTTAACTGGCTTCTCTTTTTCTATATTATCTTAAATATCCTTACCCCAAGAATATGAGATAATTATATAACCTGTATTATGTGCCAGGCACTATACTAGATAAGAATTTCCTTTTTTATTTATTTTTTTATTTAATAATATTTATTTTGTTATATTAGTCACCATACAGTACTTCCCCAGTTCTTGATGCAATGTGCCATGATTCATTACTTGCATATAACACCCAGTGCACCAATGAATTCATCCCCTCAACACTCTACACGGGAGGTACTATTAAATAACCCATTTTAGGGATGCCTGGGTGGCTCAGCCATTAAGAGTCTGCCTTCAGCTCAGGTCATGATCCCAGGGTCCTGGGATAGAGCTCTGCATCGAGCTCCCTGCTCCGCAGGAAGCCTGCTTCTCCCTCTCACACTCCGCTTGATTGTGTTCCTTCTCTCACTGTCCCTGTCAAAATAAATAAATAAAATCTTTTTTAAAAATTTAAAAAAATAAATAACCCACTTTACAGAGAGAGAAACTGAGGCACAGAAAGCTTAAGTAAGTTGTTCAAAATCCCAGCTTTTTCCCATTATGCGTATTGCCTCTTCAAATGCTACATCCTCAGTCTTCCCTCTCATCCATTTGTACTTTCTTGACTTTTGTCATTTACTTCTAGGGCTTTATCTGTCACATACATGCAGACAACTCTGAACTGCACACCTCTATTCCCACCTTTCTCCTAAGCTCCAAACTCAATATCTAAGTATTTATTGGAAACCTCCATTTGTGTGTCTCACAGGCACCTCAAGATCAATAGATCCAAGACCCAACCATGTCATTCTGACCATTCTCTTCCCAGGGCAATTCGGCCCGCTCCCTGCTGTATGTATCAGTGAATGGCATCAACATTCACCTCATCAGACAAGCAAGAACATTCCAGACTCCATTCTGACTGCCTCCTCTCCCAATGTGAAATTTGCTGCCAAGACTCTTGTCCTCTGAAGGGCTTTCTGAATTCATTTCCTCATCCTCACATGCCCTTGTGAGGTCCTTACCCTCTGCTCCCCTTCACAACACTTTCCTCCTCAGGGTTCTCATCTCTGAGCGTCCGCACCATCATCAGAGCTGCTTTCCTAAATGCCTGAGATCTGCTCATTCTACTTACTTAAAGGTGACAAGTAGTCTCCATGAGAGGGAAGGGGTTCCTACACAACTAAGTATAGCGAGATTTCTTAAAGAAACATCTCTTGTATATGTTTACAGATCAGTAAACACATACCAAGAGAAATTAAAAGCTGTAAAATGTTCCAAACTATTGATGATTAAGTACCAATCAGAAACTAAGGTAAAACAACTCTGAGATTACAGCAATAAAAATGGGTGCACATTTATTTATTCAATTCTGCTTGAAAAAAATAGAGCCTATTAAATTTTTTTTTCACTGAAAAATTCCAGAGGCACCATTCGTTGCCTTCGTCTTTGGCTTATTCTCCTGTAGCCAGTCACTTTCGTCTCTCCTGATTCCATTATTTCAACTGCACTGGAGGATGCTAGCCCAGTCTTTTTGGGGTATCCTGGAACGCTCTAAGTTTTTGTGGGTCTCTTTTAAGTCAATCCACTTTAATCCCTCCTATTTTGAGAAAAATCTCTCTAGCAAGTTTTTGACATAAATTGCAAATATTATAGTGCCTGCCAATTTGTTCATATCAACATTGTAAAATCACCTGAATCGTTATCACCAGGAAAAAGCCGAATGAGGTTGCTGAGACATTTAAATTAGAAAGTATTTAAAAAGTAATTTCATCCTAATTCCTTTAAAATCCCCTGGCTTATAAGAATGAGGGTAACCAGGTATTGTTCAGAAGATAGCCTTTGCTGAATGAAGGGAAAAACCAGCTTTCATAGATGTGAGGTAAACACGCTCCTCAAGTGCTTGAGGGATCCTAATATGTTTACTCAGAGCCCTTACGCATTGTGTAGACGCAACCGGATCAGTAAACTTTGTCTTCACAGTTTATTTTGCCCTTGGCCCATTCTCATTCTTTCTGTTGTTTTTTTTTTTTTCTTCTTCTTCTTCTTTTTCTGTGGTAGAAGGGGAACTGATAACTGAACGGAGAGGCAAAAGAATAAACAGATAAAGCGACTTATTTGTTTCCACAATTCAGCCAAGGATTTCCAGCCACTGAAGTTTTGTCTTATCCCTAAATTTGAACTGCTGCAATCTGAGGAATTTTGGGAGGATACATGGAATCACTCTCCTGGTGTCTTGCTTATTCGACATAAAAGGGTCGACTTTAAGTAATAGAAAGAAAAATAATACAAGGCTGTTATTTAAATCTACTCACAAATAATTGTGTGCCAATCCCTCAACTCTGGGCCTTTGAACTTGCCATTCTTTCCATCTGGAATGTTCTTATGATCCTCAGCTAACTCCCACCCTCACTTCATTCGGGTTTTAGATCTAATATCATGTCCTCTGAGAGGTCAGCCCTGACCCCAGGAGCTAAAAATGCACACATTCTCTCTGCCTCCATCTCCTTGGACCTACTGCGTTTGTCTTTATAGCACTTACGCTGTCGCCCAACACGTGATTTTTTGGTAACGTGTTTGTCTTCTCCTACCAGAGTGCAAACTCTAGAAGTGAATTGCTTTGTGTAGCCAGCCCAGAAGAGCCCCGGTGACCATAGTCTATCAAATAGTTGTTAAGTAAATGAATTAAAGTCACAAAGAAATTAGTGATATTTCTCTCTTCTTAGACACCAAATGCCTTTTTTTTATATTTAGAAAGTGAATATTCTCTGATTGAAAGAAAAAAATTCTCATTAAAGACAAAATCATCAAAACCTCTAAAGCTCTAAAGAAAAATCTAGAGCTTTCATGAAAGTGTTTATGGACATACTCAATCTACACTTAACATGGACATTGTATCATCCTTAAAGAGGGAGTATCTGCTAAATTACTACTAAATTATTAAATTCAATCAACTCAATGAAAGAAATCAGTGAAGCTAGTTGTCTGCCATTGCATAGTGAAAACAACTGGCTGTTTGGTTGTAGTTGTTACTATCCACTTGACTTCTAGTAAGAGTACAGGATCTATATGAACAACCCAGTGGCTCAAAGCTGACTTTCTTCCTGGCTCTTCCCATCTCTTCTCATAGCTTATCTCTCTGTAAGGAAGGTTTATTTACATGTTACTCTAATACACGAATATCCAATACTGTATATATGCTAATGCCCGGGGAATAAAATCTCTGGCCCTTCCATGCTCAGTCTAGTAAGGATGAGTGAAATGGACAAGTGTGTACCATGCAGTGTAGTTAGGACATCATGTAATCCACGCATGGTTTTTCATCCCAGATGAGCTCGTGTTTTTATGCACCCAGGTTCCGAGAGCGTTCCTTCTTGCAGGTAACTACTAGAAGAAGAACTTCATACCCGAGCCTGAGCTATCTGAAACTTGGCCTCAAAATCATCAAACCCTCTGTAAGATGTGGAAATAGAGTTGGAAAAACTCATACCAAAACTGCAAGCAATTTTCTGGAGAATTTGACACTTGAGACATTTGAATCAGTTTTATCTTTAATTCTTAAGAAAAAGGGAGGGGGAGGCTACAGTTATGCAAATAAAAAGTTAAAAAAATCCAATCAGGAAAGGTCACTTTGAGAAACTATGGCATTAGAGAGCGAAACTTCTATTTCCACAAAGCAAAAGCAAACAAAAAATAATCTACTCACTATCTCCAGTAGACTACCTCAGACATCTCACACTCAGCATAACAATGGAACTCTTGATTTCCCCTCCCAAAAGCCCCCATGCACCACAGCCACCCCCACTCCCTTCCATCTTCCATTTCTCAGTAAATAGTATCGCTAGTCACCCGGGGGCATCCTTGATTGTCCCTTTCCTTTAACGGCAGATTCAACCCCTCTGCAAGCTCTGTCAGTTCTATCACCAAAACCCATCTGAATCTGTCCACCTCTCCCTTTTTCCGCTGTCACGCTTACGCCGGAGTTATTATCATCTCTCACTGAGTTACCAGGATGGCTCCTCCAACTCCCACTCACCTCCAGTCTGCTCTCCGCTCAGGAACAAGAAGCCGCTTCCCTTACTCCAACCTCTTTAACACAGTAGTTCCATTTTCTTTCCAATTAATACAATTTATTTTTTCGAGCAGTTTTAGGTTCACAGCAAAATGGAGTGGAAGGTACAAGGAGTTCCCATATACCGCCTAGCCCTGTCCATGTACAACCTCCCCCACTCTCAGCAGCCCCCATCAGAGTGGTACATTTGTTACAATCCCTGAACGTACACCGACTCATCACAGTCACCCAAAGTCCATAGTTTACATGAAGGTTCACTCTTGGTGCTGTACGTTCCATGGTTTTGACAAATAGGTGTGTGGTGGTATCTCGTTTTAATTTGTCGTTCTCCAATGACGTACGTTGTTGAGGATCTCTTGAGTATCTTTTCAATGGCCCATTTTTTAACTGAGTTGTTCATCTTCTTGTTGTTGAGTTTTAAGAGGACCTAAGTTTAGGTCCTAGCTGAACAAATGAGTGATCGAAACTTCTAGCCCATAGCTATGTAATCACATATACATTAGAACAATGTAAGTATGGTCCAAATGAGATCTGTCAGTCTTTTCAGGACTAGAATTCATTCACAAGAATAGAATTCATACATAAGGAATAATTTTTTTAGAGGAGAGAGGGGCAGAGGGAGAGGGAGAGAGAAAATCTTAAGCAGGCTCCATGCCCAGTGCGGAGCCCAACATGGGGCTTGATCTCACAACCCTGAGATCATGACCTGAACCAAAACATCAGGAGTAACACACCTAACCTACTGAAGCACCCAGGTACCCCTAAAGAATAATTTTTATATATTTGGCTAGTAATTAGGCAACATAAAACAACATTTTATTCTGGCTTTCTTGCTTGTGAAATGACTACAGCTATAGCAAAAAAGTCAGATAATATTCCTTTTCTCCTTTAAAATAGTTTGCAGAGAAGAAAATTATTCCCAGTTATAATGCTATCCTTAGATCTCATGAGCCTCCTAGAAAACAACTCAGCAAGAGCCCACCAGCCAGCCCTTTGCTGATTATATAAGAAGCAGGGCCCAACTACTACTGAGGTGGTGTTTTTGCCTATGGAGACAGAAAGGGAAACTAGTTCGTGGAGTATGATTTTCTTCATTCTGGCTTTATTTGACTCTCGAATACCTTTTAGATTTTCCTTAGGCATGCGAATGCATAATCCTCAACAAGTTAACTGATCTTTGGAATGTGGATACCCCTGTCTTTTATTTTTAATAAGGATTAAAATTAAGTAGGTATTATATTAAAAAGCAGTTCTAAGGAAACCTTTAGCGTTTTATTAAATGCTGTGAGTAAATTTTTGAACTATGAACTTGAGAAGGTAGAGGCACAGCAAACATCTACTCTTGGAATTGTTCTAGGAATCGGGAGTGGGAACAGATGCCGATGAGGCTCAAATCATGTAGGAATTCGGCAAATAGCTAAGAATATGCTCCCACTGCACAGATTGTTTTTTAAAGCTACCTTTAATTGAACTCATAGAACTAGAGAACAAAGTGACAGTTGCCAGGAGCTCGGGGCTGGGGAGAATTGGGGAGATATTGTTGAAGGACACAAACTCACGACTAAAAGGGAAATAAAGTTTTGGCACAGCATTGTCATTACAGTCAACATACTGTATTATAAATTTCAAGGTTGCTAAGAGATTATATCTTACATGTCCTCACCACAAAAGCGAGATAACGATGTGATATGATGGAAGCATTAGGTAACATTTTGGTGGTAATCATATTTCAATATATAAGTGTGTCAAATCAGTATGCTGTACACCTTAAACCTGCATAATCTTCTATGTCGATTACATCTCAATTTGAAAAAGCTGTCTTCAGGGGCGCCTGGGTAGTGCAGTCGTTGGGCGTCTGCCTTCGGCTCAGGGCGTGATCCCGGCGTTGTGGAATCGAGTCCCACATCGGGCTCCTCGGCTGGGAGCCTGCTTCTTCCTCTCCCTCTCCCCTGCTGTGTTCCCTCTCTCGCTGGCTGTCTCTCTGTCACATAAATAAATAAAATCTTTAAAAAAAAAAAAAAAGAAAAAAAAAGAAAAAAAAAAGAAAAAGCTGTCTTCAATAGGAAGTATTATGCTAATGCTTCACTTTAGCAGCATCCTGGATAACTTTCAATATGTTTCTATAATTTGGAGGATAGGGATAGATTGACTTATATTAAAACATTTCATTCATTCGTTCATCCATTTGTCAAATATTTACTTGAAACAAAACATGTGGCAGGTCCAGTTCAAGGTACTTGGGATGAAACGGAAAAAGATCCCTGCCCTGTGGAGATTGTATTCTAGTAAGAAAGACTCCAATTAATCATCAATATAGAAATAAGCAAATTATGTAGTAATAAGCCATTGAAATTATTTATTGAGCACATACTAGAAGCCCAGAAGTAAACAGAACAGGCAAAGATCTCTGTCTCTGTGCAGCCCAACTTCTTGCATGGGGAGATAGGTAAAAGCATAATAAACAAATTATATGGTATGTTAGAAAGAGTTAAAACTAGTAAGTTTAAATCCAAAACAGAAGAAATAGTTGAAAGAGATCTTCTTTCCTTCCAAAAGCTTCAGTTTCTGCATAGTCTGAAAGAAAAACTGCCCACTTTTTAAAGAAATATTTTGCAAAACAAACTGTGCAGCCATCAAATCTATTTTGTTAACAGTAGGTAGACTCATTCAGTCATCAACAGCCTTATTCCAAAAACATACATCGAGTGCCTGTTTGGCACAGAAGATGGCAACAAGCATACAGACGCAATGCCTGTCATCAGGGGCAAATGCTTTATATTCTTCCCAGAATTCCGTGGAGAAGAAGTGGATCTGAAAAACACACGCATCTGTGTAGCACATGTACCCTAAAGTTTATAACTACTCTTTAAAGACTTACTTTGGGGGTGCCTGGGTGGCTCAGTCGTTAAGCGTCTGCCTTCGGCTCAGGGCGTGATCCCGGGGTCCTGGGATCGAGCCCCACATCAGGCTCCTCCGCTGGGAGCCTGCTTCTTCCTCTCCCACTCCCCCTGCTTGTGTTCCCTCTCTCTCTGGCTGTCTCTCTCTGTCAAATAAATAAATAAAATCTTTAAAAAAAAAACCCCTAATTAAAAAAATAAAATAAAATAAAGACTTATTTTGTGTTTGTTTTGTCAACCAAAAATCTCCTGAAATCCAAACCACTGCTAGTTAGGAGGGATGGAGAAAGGGTAACAGTCTTTGCTGCGGCCACTCCTACTTCATCTTCACTGACAAGGAAACCTTTGCTGCTTCTTAAAGAAGACGTATTAACTGAATCATGGAGCGAGGTGTCAAGGAAGCTGTTCCCAACTGCATACTTCTCAGGGGGTTCTAGGCGAAGAAATCGTAGTTTCTACAAGAATTTTTAAGAACCACATCTTAATGCCTCCTTATATGAACCCTAGGTTCATGTAATATTCTTAATGTCCCAATGTCCAAATTATGAAAATTATTTAAAGAAAAAAAAGGTAACATATCCAATCTTAATATGTCATAAAATGCTCTGCAGACTTTTACGGTAGAATCTGTTCTTCTCCTGGTTCTAGCACCCCACTTTTCCTTTGGCAAACAACCCCGCTTTATTCCACATGCCAGGACTGCCAATCAAGTGACCCAGCTCCCTTGGCCAAGCAGTGTGCCTGGGACCTGAGCCAGGAGGGGCTGATTCTCCTGGGATTTGAATCCTGAGCAGGGTGACTCAAGGTCAGAAAACATTTATAGCCAAGACTTTCCGATGGTGGAGCCCTGAAGAAGTGGTCCATTCACTCCTGCCATCTGGAGCCCCAAGCTTAACTGAACCTCCCCCATATACCCTTCCAGTAAATTTCCTTTTACTTAAATATGCCTGAGTTGACTTCGGTTGTTTTGTGACGAAAGAATTTTAATATACCTACCCACATTAATAGGTTGGAGAATGGAATGGAAATAATTATTGCACCTTGAAAAAGAAATTTGTTGAAAACGGCAAAAATGAGAATTGATTTTGTTTTTCCTTAAGTGTCATCCAGAATTTCACTCCTCAGGGCACAAAAGCATAGTTTAAATATATATGCAATGAACATGATTTTTCTTAATGCATTGAGAAAAATTTTATTCTTATAGAAAGCATTATTTTAAAGATTTATTTATTTATTTATTTTAGAGAGAGAGAGAGAGAGTATGATAGAGCAGGGCAGAGGGAGAAGGCGAAAGAATCTCAAACAGACCCCACGTTGAGTGTGGAGCCCAACATGAGATTTGATCCCAAGACCCTGAGATCATGACCTAAGATGAAATCCAGAGTTGGATGCTTAACTGACTGTGCCACCCAGGCGTCCCTAAAAAATATTATTTAAAAAAAGGAATTATAAATAGGCTTACCTTTTTATGTAAAACTGTTAATGTTCAAATATATTTTGTCTTGAATATAGACTCCCACCTCCAAAATGAGATCCTTATAGCAAAAATAAAATGAGTCGCTGTAACAGCTGTATGTGGGAGCAACGGCTGTAGTTTCTTCACTAAAAAATGCATATATGTATACATGCGTCTGCACAAAGACACACACACACACAAACATATTTAAAAAACAATACATGTTTTGGTTTTACATTTAGGCATCCATTCCTTGAGGATAGTGAGTTTAACTATGATTGGAAATCCTTCCATTCTGTTAACTATTCAGCCTTCTGACCATTTCCTAATTTATAAAGGGGAAGCAAACCCCATCCAAGCGCACCTTATTCAACATTACCTTGATCTGACTTCTGATTTTTAAATTTCTGGGCTGGTAAATATTTAAATAAACCAGGAAAGTTTTGCAAACTTCAGAATATAGTATTGATTGTGAAAATATGACCAAATAATAACACTAATTTGATGACCTATATCCTTAAGGATAGTGCATTATAGTTTTTAAAACTTTTTTCTTACTGTACCCTTCAGGCTCCGAGCAAGAAACAGCAGGTCCTCAGAAAGTTCAGTAGGGAGACTTTAATGAGGAGACTACAGACGTTGTACGCAGGTTGTACACAAGAGCCAACAAAGAACGTCAAGGACGCCAGACTTGCAAGAATAGAAAGACATTATTTCTCCTAGAACCTAAGGGCTAAGGGGTAGAAACAGTGTTACCAGAACTCCATGAAATGTCAAAGCCAAAGAAGAGAGGTCGCCAAGCTGCTGCTGAAGGTGAGGAACGGAAACAGTGAAAGAAGGCAGAATGACCTTGCTGCTTCTTGCTTCCCACCTTCTGATCTACAGCTAATGCCAATCAAAAGCCAGATGGCAAGGGCGTCCTGGCAATGCAGTTAGTAGGAGACAGCAAATCCTTCGGGCACAGAAAAGGCAGACAAGGGGGTCAAATGCATCTGGGGGAAAAATGGAGAATAACCAGCCACATACATTAACTCAGAATAGAACAGGCTCGGAGAGATTAAGCGCCTGATTATATTTACACAGCTCATAATCCCTGATCAGAGACCGAACAAGTCTCCAGACCCACCAAAACCAGTGTTTTTTCCAATATGCTTTAGTTAATGGCTCAGTTGCTCACGATTGAGGAGTACTATGTTGCTTGGGTCAAAAATAAGATTTTGGTTCAAACTGAGCTACCTCAGTGAGGATCCCTAAGGAGATCCTTTGTTGCGGATCTACCATGATAATGGCTCACAAAGCAGATTGTCTGCTGAATCCGGTGAACACAGCAACGATGGCTGTCTTGTCCTGGTGAGGTCAGTGCAGACACTGGGAGTTATGAGAGCAGTCGAGAGGAGAGAGGCAGCAAAGAGGGGGTTCCTAAGGCTGTCAGGGAGGAGCATCTTGGTGTGGGTAAGAGCCTGGCCATAGCAGTCAGCCAGCCTCAGTCCGAATCGACTCTTTCTCTCACTATCTGGGTGGTTGCGGATTAATCTGCATCTCCGTTCACTCGTCTCTTATTGGGGTAAAATACCTACTTCACTGAGTCGATATGAGGACTAAAATAATGCTTGTAAAGTGCTTAGCATGATGCTTGACATAGTAGCTCTAATTCACAGCCGCGTCTGCCATTTACTGGGCTCTTGGTGTGCTATTGCTATTCGTAAGACAGTCTTAGGGTGAGTCTTACTATCCCTCATTTTACAAATCTGGAGATCGAGGCTCAGAATGATTTGCCAAAGATCACAGAGCTCACGCCGGCACTGAGAGCTGAATTTAAGAGCACATGCTCCTACTCCATTATCCAGTTTCAGACAAGATGGAGTCCAGTGGTTTTCCTGGTGGGTTTCAAGCCGGAAACTGTTAAAATGTGCCCAAACACACATTTTCTTGAATTTTCCCAGGTTGGTGTAATGTGAGGGGCGTGCATTACACACCCTTTTCTGGCTATTGCTCTCATCGGTTTGTCGTGTCCGTTGTTGACATTTCAGGGCTAGCACCAGCAATGTTACTGTTTTTTAAATAAAGCCCAACGTGCCCTTGAGGAATATGCCTTTCACCGGGGGATAATTGGTTTGGAATCCCAATGCCATTATTTATCATCACGTGGAGGTGATTTGCAAGGAACATGGCTTTGATGCTTGAGGATTGGCTTAGTGCCAAGAAGTCATTGTTGGGGATTCTGGCTGTTTGATGTTAAAATGCAATCTGCCGAGGAGCTGACTGGGCCTATTAATAGGAGTTCAAACACAGTGTCACCAGCTTCACTATGAGGGCCTGGAAAGAGAGGCTGCATAACAATTCTGAGAGAGCCAGAGGTGTCATTGGACAGGACGGTGTGACCTCAACACCATGATAAGAGCTCACAATGGCATCTGAAACATGCTGGCAGTCGCCTCCACACTCACTCTCGCTCAAGTTCACTGCTGTGGGCACGGACATAGCATGGGATGCCACAATTAGGTGTCTGTCTTTCCCACAGGACAGAGCTCCTCAGAGGCAGGGATTATGTCATTAATTCAAACAGCATTCAGTGAGTGTCTCTTGCCCCTGCCAGGCATTGTGTGAGGAGCCAGGAGCCTTATTCATCTTGTACCCAGCACCTCATACAGAGGCTAGCACATGGCAGGCATTCAGTGTTATGGATAAAATATTGGTCACGGAGGGGGCTAAACACAAACACGGTCACACGAATGTGTTGTGCCTTTCAAAATTTGCTGTAACACCCAAGCTTTCTGAATTAGGAAAATCAACTTGTGGCAAATAGAACTATTTAGTAGTTTCTGATTTGTCTTGTGGTTAAAGGCTAAAGAATGCCCGTTGATTAACTATTTGGTTATTTAAGACTTCAGTCCATATGTGATCATAGCAATTAAAAAATAAATTCAATACCTAAACAAAACATAAATCATTCCTTGATATTGCCTAAAAGGCGAAGTGTATCTCACAGCTACCATTAAGGGGACTGAGAGCTTGGATTGATAAATGCTTTCCCTCTTACCGATATTATTTTTTACAGTTAATCAATGATACATAATTATGAGACCCCTGGACTACAGCCAATCATTTAAAAATCATAAAAAAGAACCCTGTATTTATGAAATGTTGTTTGTGAAAGCAACAGAAACTAAGTCTGACTAAATTAAACATAAAAAAGATTCACTTGAAAGATAATGATAAACCATCAATAAAGGCAACCTACGGAATGGGAGGAAATACTGTAAATCATGTGCCGGATAAAGGGTTAATATCCATAATATATAAAGTACTTGTACAACAAAATAGCAAAAAAAAAAAAAAAATCTGATTAAAAGATGGGCAGAAAATCTAAATAGGCATTTTCCCAAAGAAGACACATCCATGGCCAACACACACATGGGAGGACTCTCAACACCACTCATCATCAGGGAAATGTAAATCAAAACCACATTGAGATCTCACCTCACACCTGTTAGAATGACCATATAACAAATACAAGAAATAACCAGTGTTTTTAAAAAAGATTTTATTTATTTATTTATTAGAGAGAGAGAGAGAGCCTGAGAAGGAGCAGGGGCAGAGGTAGAGGGAGAAGCAAACTCCCTACAGAGCAGTGAGCCCAATGTGGGGCTTGATCCCAGGACCCTGGCATCATGACCTGAGCCAAGGCAGACGCTTAACCAACTGAGCCGCTCAGGTGCCCCTGAACATTACCTTTTATGAATCTCCCAATGGATAAGGTTTATGGAAAGCAGAGCTGAAATTCTTGCTGTAGAAGCTCAAGGGGCCAGATCTTCCTTCCTCCCGTGCCCTGGCATCTGTGCTGTGGTCCTGTGGCCTTAGCTCAGCCCATGTGGGCTCCATGTCACAGAGACAATTCAGACATTCTTCACAGTAGGACAGGGGCAGCCAGTGGCAGCATGTCCCTACAGTTCCTGTGGCACAACCCCAGCTGTGCTTCTTGCTGCCTAATATCCCTTGATTCCTGCCATTTCTTTCCTAGCATGGGTTTCCAACTTTCCAAGAGCTACAATCTTTCTTCCTTCCTTCTTTCCTTCCTTCTTTTCTTTCCTTTCCTTTTCTTTTTTGCTTTTCTTCTTTTCTTTTCTTTTCTTTTTTCCTCTTTCTTTCTTTCTTTCTTTTCCTTGATTTTTAAAAATTGAAGTATAAGGGGCACCTGAATGGCTCTAGTCAGTTAAGTGTTTGTCTTCATGATCCCAGGATCCTGAGATCAAGCCCCAAAATAAATAAAATCTTAAAAAAAAAAAAAGGCAATGTCCATTATATAAACTGAGTGATTTTATTTTATTTAAATTCAATTTAATTAACATATAGTGTATTGTTAGTTTCAGAGGTAGAATTTAGTGATTCATCAGTTGCATATAACACCTAGTGCTCATTCCACCAAGTGCCCTCCTTAACACCCATCACCCAGTTACCCCATCCCCTCACCCACCTCCCCTCCAGCAACCTTCAGTTTGTTTCCTATAAAAACTGAATGATTTTTAAAATACTGTTTGTTATAATACCTTGTGATAGAAAATAAATATACAAAAATATAATGCAATAGTATAAAAATAGATAAGTCAATAAGGTTGAATAAGGCCTCCCCTCCCAACCAACGATATCCACATTCTAATCCTCAAAACTTCTGAGTATGCTCTTTATATAGCAAAAGGGACTTTGCCCATGAGATTAAGTTAAGGATTGAGGAGAGAATAACCTGGATTACCTGAGTGGGTCAAATGTAATCAGAGTCCTTATAAGAGAGAAGAGAGGGATTAAAGTCAGTCCAAAGATATGTGATGGTAGAAGCAAGAGGATGGAGAGATGTGAATAAGGGGTCATGAGCCAAGGAATGCAAGAAGCCTTTAGAAGCAAGAAAAGGCAGGAAATAGATTAGAGTGTTCAGAAGAAACTAATCCTGGAGCACCTGGCTGGCTCAGTAGGTACAGAATGCAACTCTTGATCTCAGGGTTGTAAGTTCGAGACCCACACTGGGCATAGAGATTACTTAAAAATAAATTCTTAAAAAAAAAAAAAAAAGAGAAAGAAACCAATTCTGTTGACACCTTTGACACCTTGACTGTAAGACCCAATTTTGGCCTTCTGACCTACAGCGCCTTAAGAGAAGAAATTATGCTGTTTTAAGCTGCGAAGTTTCTGGTAATTTATTATAACAGCCATAGGAAGCTAACACAATGGGTAAGGGGAAATCCTAGCTGTTTAAACTTTCTAGGAAAACACAGAACTCCATGTAAATAGGAGATTCCAGAAAATGGAAAATAGACTACAAGGACAGTTTACGTTCAGTAATAGCAGTTCTTCATTCTTGTCCATGCCACTGTGGCTTACTTTAGTGTATTCTACCAGCCAAATTCTTTGACAATGCTATCAACATGGTGCTGTTTGGGCTACAATTCCCAGAGCCCATATGTTCCTATGACCTAGGAGTATGCCTACAAGCATAGAAGAAAGAAGGTCTATCTATTACCAAACATACTGTGAGGACAAAAATTGAAAAAAACACCATTGTACTATGCTTAATTGTCACCTGGCTTTGATGAGCCTTCTGATATTGTTAAATTTATTTTAAAAAGTTTAAGTTTATAGAATATACTACTTTGAGCATGTTGGGGAAACAAAGCAAGAAGGGTAAATACTTTAACTTCATATATTTTTAAATAACTCAGTGAGTCATAGAAATTAGTGACTGATCATTAAAAGAGATAGAGACCTTTCTAAATATGTTTTTCAATATTTGCAGTTTAGTACAAGTTCTATCATTGGAGCTATTTTGAAGGAAGAAGACTTATAATAAATTTTTTCCCTTTCTCCCCTTAATAATTATTAAAAATGGTTTCCATCCATAAGAATAGGATCCTAGTCGTGCTATGCTATCAAACCTCCCTCTCCTCATCTAGATCCCCTCTCAAATAGAAACTAATCATTCTAATTTTTATCCAGCGTGATATCAAAGCCCTGTATTGAAAGCGGTTGAGTCACTGAAGGTAAAACATATCTCTGGCTCCCAGTTCCTTTCCATCATTTGTCCATGTGCCTGGGTTACATGTAAGGATGTCCAAATAGACTTTACCATCTATGGTAGCTGAGTTCAGAGTAAGCACTTTAAGACTTAAACTACTCCTCTCTCTGCGGTGAAGTGACAATAGAGGGTTTCGTTCTTGAAAAGTCATTTGAAAAACTAAATACAATGAAATACAATATTCTGTTATATAGACATAAAAGAAAGACACATCAGTGACAGACATGTATTATATAAAATGAAACAATACTTAGCGCTTTTGAAAAGAAAGAGAACATGTTGATGGGAAATATTCTTCATTTTATGTTAATGAATTTGTTTTCTTGTGAAAACTAATCCTTCGTTTTCCATAATGGGTAGGTGAGACGAAGCAGCTTTTTGTTGCTGTTCAGTGAGTTTAACAATCCCGTGTCCTCTTTTTTGGAAACCCATTGGACATCTGATTCAAAGACAAAAAAAAAATGCTTTAAGTTACATTTGATTAGCCAAGTCATGTAACACTCTTTGAGTTATATAGTGGCTTTAATGAGTCAAAGCCTAATGTTATTCTCCCCAAATTGTAACATTTTTAAAAGCACCTAATCACATCACTGATAAAAGTCGCAGTTTACAAAGAATAAAACAATTCTTCTATTTCTCTGAGCAAGACTTTACTCAGATAATATTTTGACTTTTAGTGAATCTTGGAAGCAATAGTTTAGTTCACAGAATTATTATACATTGATATATTTCAATGAAGTATAAATGATTACTTTCTGTGGTAGTGAAGTTAACAATTTATATTTCCATGTGTTTCCTTTGACCTGAATACCCTGGAATTATGAGAAACCTCTGGGCGTGCTGGTTCTTGTTCCCCAGAGCTGAGACTCACTCTTGTGCTAGAATCAATCAACTGGGGCAGGCTGTATATGGTAGAAGCATCGATCCCGTTGTGCAGTGAGGCCTGGAACTGAGACTTGCTACGACCAGCCTGTGTATCTGGTAGACCCAGAAGTAGGCCTGGGCACAGGGAGCCTCGGGATTTCAGCATTTCTGGCATCCCTGTACTTGTGACTCATTGTCCTTGTCTACCCGCCACTTAACCACCAAGACCTGGGGTTCAATCCCGAGCACAAACTTTGCAGTTACCTATCCTATCAGTCCGATATCTTTGGCTATTGGGGTGTATCAGGAATTTCCAGAGACACATGATACTACCACCCTCCCTGACGTTTCGCACTGTCTTCCACCTCATCTTCCTTTAGAAGGATGACTTAATAGGTCTGCAGAAGACCTATTTTAAGTAGTATAACTTTATACACTGTTCAATCTGGGTGTTGGGGACTGAACTGTGTTCCTCTAATATTCATATGTTGAAGTCTTAACCCTACTAACTCAGAATGTGGCTGTTTTTGGAGATAGGGCCTTTAGAAAGGTAATTAAGTTAAAATGAGGCCATTAGTGTGGGTCCTAAGCTAATCTGATTGGTGTCCTTATAAGAAAAGGAGATTAGGGGCACCTGCGTGGCTCAGTCAGTTAAGTGTCCGACTCTTGATTTCGGCTCAGGTCATGATCTCAGGGTCCTGGGATCAAGCCCCATATCAGGCTCTGTGCTTAGGGGGGAGTCTGCTTGAGGATGAGGATTCTCTCTCTCCCTCTTCTTTTTCCCCTCCCCTCACTCGCCCTCTCTCACCCCCCCCAAAATAAATAAATAAATAAACAAACAAATAAATAAATAATAAATAAACAAACCTGAAAAAAAGAAGAAGAAGAGGTGATTAGAGCACAGAGCAAGACACCAGGCACATACCCACAGAGAAAAGTCCATATGAGGACAGCAAGAAGGTGGCCCTCTACAAGCCAAGGAGAGAAGCTTCAAAAGAAACCGAATCTGCCAACACCTTAGTCTTGGACTTCCAGTCTCCAGAACTGTGAGAATAAATTTCTGTTGTTTAAGCCACCCAGTCTGTAGTATTATAGGTCTGTTGTAGCAGCTCTAGCAAACTTACATGCTGGGGAACTTTTGAGAATGATCAAAGGGTTGCTATCAGTAATAATGCTGAGACAACAAGTGAAATTGAGATTGTTCTGGACAAATCAGGGTCAACAGTCAAACTAATGCTAAGCTTTAGGATAACCCACCCCAAGGAGAGGATGGGGGAAAAGAAGGGGAAGTCATTCCATGCTAAGGGAACTCTGGAGCATCAAACAACTTGGGCATGTTTAAGAAATGCCATAAGATTTGTGTTTTTGAAAGACCTCTCGGGCAGCTTGTTACAGAGCGATGGTTAAGGAAAGAGGGAGGCGGAAGCAGAAGGCTGCTGCAAGGGCATCGGGAAAAGACAATGGGAGCCTGCCTGAATTCAGGGGGTTACAGCGGGGTTGCGGGGGAGGAGACAAATGCAAGGAATATGGTGCAAATAGAACCAATAGAGCCTAGTTACTGCATATATGTAGGGGGCAAGGGAGGTCCATAAAACAAGTTTGGGGGGGTGGTCATCTGGCTGACTCAGTCAGTGGAGCTTGTGACTCTTGATCTTGGGGTTGTGAGTTTAAGCCCCATGTTGGGTGGGGAGATTACTTAAAAATAAAATCTTTAAAAAAATAAAAGAAGTTTGTGCTTGGGTTACTTTGTCAATGGAGATGCCATTTACTGAGATAGGAAACAGAGAAAGTTCTAGTTTGGAGAGGGTCTTTCTAAAATAGTTAATGGTGGCCCTGGGTATGTAATTATTAGGTTCTGACTATAGACTATGGAATATAATAAAGTTAGAGGCAACTAAAATTAGTTTTTGAAATATTTATTTATTTTTTTAGATGCAATAAAATTTTATTATTCTTAGAAACAACTTTTATACATTTGACTATATATAGTATATTCCATGCATCAAAGTGTAATGAACACATTCCTTCACTGAAATACTGTACTTATCTACATGCACACTTCTTTTTTATTTTTCATTTTTTAAAATATTTTTTATTATATTATGTTTAAAATGGAATAAATCTCCAACTCTTTTTTGAAAAATTTAAATAATCAGTAAAATGATGTACCAATTATGACTTTATATTGCTCAAAATTACTTGTAGACTGTAACAGTAACTTCTATATATGGACATCTCATATTATTGCTAATTGAAAACACTTCACCTCACTGGAAATGCAGACTGTCCACGCTCAGTGCACTGTCTGGCCATCTCAGGTCTTGGCTGTTTGGGGGGGCAGGACGATTTGGTCAGTCAACCTTGAAATCAGTTGTTCCCTTGCTTCTTGGATGATCAGTCACTGCGATCTTCCCTTTTCTGTGCCTCATCAGCTTCCCAGTAACTTTATCAGTAGGAGTCATTGATTTGTTCAAGAAATAAATGTAATAAGCCCACCTGCTACCTGGAAGACACTGATAGGTCTGGGGTTACAAAATTGGAGGGAGATATAACTCAAAATTGGAGAACAACTCAAGTTGTTCAGCATCTCATGGGGGAATGAGCAAGAAAATCGATGTTTTTGGATAGTATGGCAATTGCCTTGATAGAACTATGCGCAGGGAGCTCTACCAAATCCTTAGACTAGAAGTGGGATCATTCCTCACTACCCCAGGCTTACCACATATTCATGGTTTAAAGAATAAGCTCTTAAATCCTCGTGTTGCTTAGTGGGAAAAGAATGATTATGCGTAAAGTTGATTAAGAAGAAATCATATAGACACATTATCTAAAGATATGGAGCTAAGCACTGGAAGAAGTAAAAACAGAAAAAGTTTTAAGCGATTGCCCCCAGGAAACAAATGATGGTGGGGAGGGGTGGAGAAGAAGATCGGTGCTTTTTGTTATATACTTTTCTATTTTACTTTTTTACTGTATGTGTTCATTTGATAAAAATAAGAAAAATAACAAGACAGTTTAGCTCTTTCTCTTCAGTCCTTTCTCTAGCCTCCACATCTATCCCTCCAATGTTGGAGTGGGAAACACACTGATTCAGAAGTTCCCTTGTCAATTGTGTACAATTCCATTCATTTCCACACGTATTTGCTGCCTGCTTACTGTTTGCCAGACATGGGGGAAATGGTGATGGGCAAGAGGGACATGGCCTTGTTCCCGTAGAGCTTGTACTCTTTGCAGAGATGATATAAACAAGTCATTGTTTAAGTTTGGTCTCCTCTTCCTCTCTGCCTAGACAGCTGAGTAGTACGACAATGTCTATCAAGCAGTCCTCAGAAGTGTGTGAGCAGTCAGGAAGACTTGAGCCCAGGGGTAGAGCACCTACCACCACAGTAGAGGAGAAACCAAGAGATATGGTCACAAACACTAAATTATTTAACAGGAATGTGCACAGTTAACAGTTTCCTGCCTCAGTGGATGGGATCATAGAGAGTAGAGTGAGGCCTTTAAGGGTGTAAGCTCTGAAGCCAGACTTCCTAGGTCAGAATTCCAGTTCTTCCACTTGTTAGCTGGAAGTGGGACCCTAGGTATGTTAGCAAACCTTGCTAGGACTACAGTTCTTCATCTCTCTGAAGATGATGATAATAGTAGCTACCTAGTGGTTGTAAGAATTTACTTACCCGAAACATCCGAGTGACTGGCAGAATAAAATGTCAATACATGGAATATTATTATTATGTATATCTACATGCTTAAAATGATTAAGAAATGTTACCAATTGTGAACATTTTATAATATGTAAGTGTTTTTAAATTTAGAATTCAGCATTCTTATCACAGAGCATATGGTAATTCACCATTTAAGAACATAACTACTTATTCATGCAGGGACATGAACGCACAGAAACAGATCTGGGAAGATCTACGTGATGTGGCCGACAGTAACTCCTCCTTTGGAGAACTAGATTGGAGATGGTCAAGAAGCCTTTAGCATTTTACCAAATATTTTATGATGAAAACGTATTCATGAATTAAAAGCAATTTTTAAAACGTAAAAAAAAGTCTTATTAAGAGACATGCTGGTAGCCAGTTGGAAACATAAAGGACAGTATATCTACATTCAGCTGACATGCCCACATTCATGGATTAGAAACTTAATTTACACTAGGCACTGCTCTAGGTACTTTAGTGTAAAAGTCCGTGCAGAGTTGCCCAATCTCTTGCAAAAGCTCATGTCCCTCATTTGTAGCTGCTATGGCATGAATTGGAACTGGACCTTGTGGGATGGCGGTGGGGGGGGTTCATTTGGCGTGTCTAATTGTGGCAGGCAGTGTGTAAGCAAAAGCACAGGGCTAGGAGAGTTTGAGAAATCTCCAGGAAACAGCAAGTAGTTGAGTTTGGACAGGTCACAGGGTACTAGAAAGAGAATGGTGAGATATAAACTTGGAAGGGAAGGTTGCGTTCAGTGTATTGAGAGCTGCACATGCTGGGGGAAGCTATCTGGCTTTATTTCTTTAAATGAATGGGACTCACTGAAGGATTTTAAGTAGAGGACTAACACGATGTTTTAAGAGTATTTTGGCAGCAATAGACAGGTTGCATTCTTTAGGGAATAAGCTTCTTTAGGGAATTTTTTTAAAGATTTTATTTATTTGTTAGAGAAAAAGAGAGCGCAGAAGCAGAGGGAGTGGCAGGCAGAGGGAGAAGCAGGCTCCCTGCTGAGCAAGGAGCCCATTGTGGGACTCGATCCTAGGACCCTGGGATCATGACCTGAGCCAAAGGCAGATGCTTAACCCACTGAGCCACCCAGGCACCCCTCTTTGGGGAATTTTAAATGGTTCATGTAAGAGGCCATGAGGGCTTGACCTGGTGGATAATAGGGAAAAGATGGAAAAGAGATAGATGAAAACAACATGTGAAAGATAAGACAGACTGTTTATTGACTAAAAAGGTCCAAATATTGGCAAGCAATATAGGGAAGGGGATATACAGGCTACTTCGGAGTTTTTAGAAGTACATTTTCAGTAAAAATTAAGTAGATGTGGACTTACCCAATGATGCCATCCAAGAAATAGGGAAGTGACCAGAAGGCAATCTTAGATTTGTTCTGGAATATGTTGAGCGGACTTGCTGGCTGGGCCTCTAAGCAGAAACAGACATCAGTCATTGGAAGATGCACCCTCGAGAGCCACCTGTCCCGAGAAGATAATCAAAGAGGTAGGCATGGATAAGAGGGTTGGCAGAAGGGTAGAAGAAGAGAAGGATGATGACAGACTTGAGGAATGGTTTAATTTGAGGATGTTTGAATATAAGAAAAACTAGTGAGAAACAGAAAGTCATCCACAGAAGCAAGAGGACAAGGGTCATGTTTTTAATGGACTCAAGGAAGAAGAGTATTCTAAAAAATGGAGAAGTCAGAGGTATTCAATGTAGCAAAAGAGTTAAGGAAAATAAAGACAGAGATTGATTCCTTCTCTGTCACCAAAGATGCCTCAGTAAAAGGCAGTTCAAATAGTAGATGAGCCTGAGGACATTTGGCACAAGTCACCGCACATTTTAAAGGTGGATGGAAAAGTCAAGTCAAGGAGAAAATGTGAAGATACAACTGGACTAGAGCTCAGAGTAAAGATAGTAAAGGGTTTAGAACACAATGAAAACAAGGCCACGGCTGCACGGAAAGTTGAGTACCCAGAGCGGAGCCATTTTTCTTTGACCCATGTCCCAGAAGGCCTTGTTAAGGAGTATAGATTGAAAGCACTCTGTACCTCAAACCACAAGTCACATAAACCAACGATTCTGCCGTGGAATGTGTGTACGAGGGGGGGTAGATTTCCTTTAAAAACACAGATTACATCCTCCTTTGGTTGAATCACATTGAATAGCTCCTTGCAGCACACACAGTGCTTTGTAAACTTCTTAGCTTGGCATTGAAGAGACTCAATAGGTTGGGTCCCTCTCAATATTATTTTTCACTGTTTCTCAAAATAAGTCCAGGCTGATCTACTCACTGTCTCCCCAAACTTCTTTTTAGTCCCACGTCTGCACCTTTGCTCACACTATTTTCCTTACCTAGAATCTTCCTCTTCTCTCTGCTGCTGTAGTCAACTAAACACCTAATGCTTAAATGAGTCAAGTGCCATCTTCTCTGTGAAGTTTTATTGTCCGATTTCTGTAACATTTATTTTGGGGTTACTCACTTCACACTTAGATGTTAACTGCTATTACTTCGTATTATACCTTCTTTGCACCATAAGCTTCATGAGGCAAAAAAATTTTATTTGAAAAGCACCTAGCGTAATATCATTTTCCAAATTGAGGTTTTATTTTCTTTTTTTTTAAGTAGGCTCTATGCCCAGTGTGGAGCCCAACACAGGGCTTGAACTCACAACCATGATCAAGATCTGAGCTGAGATCAAGAGTAAGGTGCTCAACTGACTGAGCCAACCAGGTGCCCTCAAACTGACGTATTTTTAAATTGAGGTATCTAGACATATAATTTGATGAACTAAGCACTGCCATCCCAATCAGGGTGGAGAGCATTTCCAGCATGGTGTTTTGCACCAAGCAGTGCTCAGTAGACACCAGGCTTGGCACAGAGAGGAGTAGGCAGGACCAGGAGGATGAATCTTGCCTGTCTAGAAGAGTTGAATCATCTAAGATCAGATGGAGTGAAAATTGAAAGACGGAAGTTGGAGTGGGGGTGGTGGGGACAAGGGGGCAGGATTTAGTAAGTCCCAGCAGGTTCGGGGTGCTGCAATCACGGGCTAGCAGGCAAAGTTCAGAGACTGATGGGCAGCAGTGAAGACATCTGACTGCATCTAAGAATGTATGAGAAAGCTGATAGACTGATGTTAGCAGAATACTTCTCTAACCCGGTGCTAGATTGCTTCTACCTTATATTTAAACAGAGCAGTCATTTATCAGGTTTCAGAAGGCTCGGAGTGCTTACTGAATGCCTTTACCCGGCTGTCTATGGGGCATCTTGAATGTGTTCTAAGCAGAACTCTTGTTCCCTTCTCTCCTGTCCGGGCTTCTCTACATTATTAAATGTCACACAGTTGTTCACACCAAAGTTCTAAAAAGTTCAAGGAGATTGATTCTTGCCTTTTCTTTCATACTTAACATCAGCGCCATCGAGATCTGCCAGCTGCACCTTCGAAATATATCCCCAGTTCGTGTCGCGCACAGAGGAAGCCGGCAAGGTTTGGAGCTAGATCGCGGGGGTGGGACGCTCGGCTCTAAGACTTACAGCAGTGTAAGCTGAGCAAGTGCTTCGGGATCCGCATACGTAAAACAGAGAGGACAATATCATGGGGCTCTATGCAGAAATAATGTTAACACATACAATGTACTTGGAATGAAGCCCCAGTGGAGTAGGTGTGCAATTAAGGTTAATTCTACCTCTCGATCTACCATCTTCTCTCCATTGGATTACTGAAACCATTGACCTCGACTCAGGTTCCCTGCTTTTATTTTCACCCATCTTTGGTCTACACAGCTACCAAAGTGAACTTTTAAAAATATAAATCAGATCAAGTCACGAGCCTCTACAAATCGTTCCAACAGGTTCCCAGCCACAAAGGAAATTGAAAGTCCCTGACGTGGTTAACGAGGTACACCCTGGGCTGGCTTCTGCTGATAGCTCATCATCTCCGGCTCACTCGCTGCGCTGGCTTCACTTCATTTTTCACTTTCCACTGGTTCTCAGGTATGCTAGTCATTCCTTTTTTTTTTTTTTTCTAGAAAGAGAGAGGGGTGGGGCATCGGAGAGGGGCACAGGGAGAGGGAGAGAAAGAATTTCAAGCAGGCTCCATGCCCAGCACAGAGCCTGGCTCCGGGCTCCATCTCACCGCCCTGAGATCCTGACCTGAGCCGAAACCGTCAGATGCTTCCCCGGCGCTCCATGCAAGTCATTCCCGGCGGAGACCTTTGCCCTTGCTGTCCTCTCCCCAGGAATGCTCTTCAGCAAGCCCTCTGCATTAAGATCTCCTCACTTTATTCATTACAGCTACTTAAAGAAGTCTGCCCAAGTCACCCTATCTCCCCCTTACCCATTTTATATTTCTTTCATAGTTTTTATTAATACCTGAAAATACACTCTAACTTAAATTGTTTCCCTTACTCAGCATCAGCTTTCACAGTCTATCTGGTTCATCAGCATGTCTCTGTGGCTAAAACAGTAACTGAACATCGCGGGAACTCAATAAATATTCACTGAGTGAATGAATGGATTAATTTTCATATCTTCTCATAGTCTCAACCCATCCACCCCTGCTCCAAATTAAACACCACAGACAGCAACTAGCTCAAGGCTCTCATTTCGTACGGGGGAGAAACCCACCAGCCAAGGTGAAGGTTGTCTTGGGACTACTTCCCGCTCCTGTCCCAGCATGCTTCAGTCTATCATGCTGCTGGTCACCTTCTTCCATCCATACTCTGGTGCGTTGGTGCTACTGACAGCACACAATAACCCAGCACAGGTAACTGAAGGCCTTCCACTTTTATGTTCTATCTCTATGAGGTTTCTCCATCCCCTCTCTTCCTTTTCTCCCTCCACCTTTCTTTTAGCTAGTCGTCCAAGTTCCGCTCTTGGCCCACCTTCCTCCTGGTCCCCCGGGTAGTCAAGTCCATTGCTGTGATTTCAACTATCATCAACGTGCCAATGAATCTATCCCTTCAGCCCAGATTTCTCTTGTCATCTCCAACCCACACTTCTAACTGCTTATTAGGCATCTCCAATTAGATGCCCCCCTCCTCCCAGGTATCACACACTCAGTATTTCCAAAGCAGACTTTGTTCTCCATCAAAATAGCTTTTCCTTCACTGCTCTCTAGCCAATGAATGGAAACATGTTGCTCAACCTGGCAACCTCCTCACTTTCTGCTCCCTTCAATCTTAAAGGCATGTTGACTCTACCCAAATAATTACTGCATGTATTTCTCTCATTTCCACTGCTTTAGTTATACCTATCATCTTCTCTTACATGGATTACTGTAACAATCACCTAATTATTTTTCAAAATGTGGTTTGTGACCCATTAATGAGGCATCCAATCAATGTACTGGGGCATAACAAGCTTTTGATAAAATCGTACGCTTACTCCTTTATACAATCCAGAAATTAGTAGGGTCAAATTAACAACAACACAGAAACATTTACTGGCAGCCTCTCCTTCTTTTTTCTTTTCTTTTCTTTTCTTTTCTTTTCTTTTCTTTTCTTTCTTTTTTTGTTAAGGTCAAAATACTCAAAACATTTTCTTTTTTCTTTTTTTTTCTTTTTCAAAACATTTTCAATGAGCACAAAGAAACATCTAATAAAGAAAGCCAGTCTCTGCTCTGATACACCTAACGTGAGTGGAGAAATGCTGTGTATGAATAGCACGTAGTGGATAGCTTTATCAAATGCAGTGGCAATTTAGTTTTACTATGATTTATACATCCAACATGGTTGTGAAAGACAGTTTGCTTCTCTGCAGTGTTACTCTCCAGCAGCCCTACTCCTCACATCTCCTACTCCTTTGCTCCTTGGAATAAATCCTTTCCCCCTTTCTGCATATTCGCTTTAGCAACCATCTTGGATTTGGAATAGTCAGATATTCTTTCTTCAAGTTAGTCCAGTTCCAGGATCTGGACAGGAGCTAAGTTTTTCACTCACTGTGAAATTTTTTCCAATGGCAAAGATCCAAAGATCATGCCCCCCCCTCAAATCTTACCCCTTCCTGAAGCAAACTCTGGATTTGGACAAGAGTCTTTCTTTGCATCCCTACCATCAGCTCATCAAGTTTCGTGTTCTAGTCCTTGAGAGCAATGTGCATAGGGTATAGCTTCCATGACTGGCCAGCAAAGGATGACAAGAGGTGTCTAATGTCGACTTCGCTTAAGACAGAACAGCCAAACCTGATGTTCCTTAAGCTTCCGGGCCCTTTAGTGTTCTCTTGTGACCTCCATATCTCACTTAGTTGTTTTCTTGGTTGTTGCAGCCGAG
>NW_024423564.1:20505682-20548419 GCF_017311325.1 Ursus maritimus
AGAGGGCGGCAACGGGGGTGGGGGGGTGGGGGTTCACCGCTGTATCTCAAGGGCTTTACCCGATCTACTCCTCCCACTATTTGCATTTCTGACCATCTGCTTTTGTTGTCTGCTTTGTGGCCTCAGAGAAAACAGCCTTCCACTTGTCTCAATTTCTTCCTGTCCTGCAGAGGGCCAGGCAAACAAGCATCCCCAGCAAAGGTACTGCCTTCCTGTGGCAGGGGATCTTTTCGCGTTTTCCAGATCCACCCGGCCTGCCATTCCTGGGAGACTGGGCCTATCCAGGCCTGTGGCCATGCGGGGGACAGTGTCAGCTCCCCGGGGCCCAGTGAGACCACCAAGGCAAGGACCACAACCAGATGAGGGCACTGAGGCCATGCAAAGACCACACCATCCACACACAGGCTTGCTGCCAGGCGACCCCTGCCTGAGCTCGTCCCTCGCACCCCAACCACCTCCCCAGGCCCGCTGCCCGGCCCTCCATAACAGAATTTTTAAAAATGTAATATAGAACGGAATGGAGTAGCAGCATACATGGAGAAGTCTGACTTTTTTTTACGGTTGTATGTGTTCTGGGTTTACAATGTAACACTGTGAATGAGGGCCGAAACATTTGAAAGGTACTATTTCAACTTGTTACTCTGCCTCTATTTTCGTCCTCTTCATATTCACTTTCCGCCCTAGGAATGACCTTTCTGAAAAGTGAGTGTGCTCCAGGGCATCTCCAAGCACTGTATATGGAGCCAGGCAGAGTCTGGCGGTGTGATACCTGCAGCATGGCATCAGCACCCACCCTCCACCTTCTCCTCTTTAAAGTGGCAATAATAGCTTCACGAGTTCAAGGCTGCAGACCAGCCCCAAGCCAAACATCTATCCCCAATCTTTGCAATAATCCCAAGGCACTTATTATTACCCTCATTTTGTTAAAGAAACTGAGGCTCAGAGAAGTAAAGAAACTGAAGTTCAAGGTCAGGTTGCCAATACCTTGCCAAACAAGGATTTCATTTCAAGATTCCCCAATGCTCTTCCCGGTGAGCATGGATTTCTACTCATATAAAGTCTGAAATTTGTAATCCCGTGGCAACTTCTATTGACTTCTCATACATTCATTCAGCTCAATCAATTCAGTATTTATTAAGCATCAATTAAGTACACAGCACTGAGTTGGGACTAGAGGGGAAAGAGAAGAGTAAACTGCCGTCTGTTCTTCTGGAATGTACATTTAACTTGGAGAGAAAACACTGATAGGCACCAAACAGCCACGAGTTTACTGTTGGTGCTGAGCACCTGAAGCCCATGGGACATTTAAAAAATTGCAGGAGGTGTCATTCTATTATACATCTAAATGATAGTTAATGAAAGAAATCAATTTATATTTTATGCAATGCCTAAGGATCCAGAGTATGGATATAATTTATAGATGAGGGCTCTACATGGATATAAATGGGTATAAGTTACTTTTTTTTTTAAGTTTAGCAGAAGACGTCCCATTTTAAAGACTATGATTATTGGACTAACGTAGTCTGTTGCCTTTAAAAGTAAACCACATATATTTGTGCTTGATTTAATTATCAGCATTTTTCCCCCAAATAAATTGGTCTGCTTTGCAGTTAAGAACTAATGGGGAACATTTTTTTAAAGATCATTCTTTGAAGGGCTCACAGGAAGCTGCCTACTTAGTCACTCATCAGGACAAGCCTCGCCCTTCCACATTTTGTTTACTCTCTCCGCTGCCCCTATTTATTGTTTCCAATCGATTTTCCACTCCCCTAGTGAGAGCACCATGTTCCAAGCAGAGCTGGGAACTTCAGTTTATATACGCGCTACTGACTTACCAGCTTTTCTATCAGGAGTTCTTTACTATGAATAAGGTGGACAGCAGGATGGAAAGGATACAGTAGGAGAACTGAATCCTGAGAATGTCGATTTGCAGGGAACAGCCTGGAAGGCTGCTGTTGCTCTTCTGCAACCCAACCCTATAGTGTGAAGGAGATGGAAAGAGCCAACAATATGCCCTCGGACCTTTGCAGTGGTTGATAGGAAAGAAAGAGTTACACTGGATTTCTCTTTGAAGCATTAAAAAAAACCCTAAAAACTGACATGAGCTATAGCATTACCTTGGTTTAACGTTTACTCAAAAATCATACTACATTGTTATCATTTCCTGAGACTAAACTCTATTGTATCTTAGCTACAACCTAGGAGAACACCCAAAGAGGAAATCCCAGGAAGAATTAAGTTTTCAATTTTCTTCCTTTTAATTTCTTTGTTTGCAAATAAAATTAGTATTAAGGACTCTAGAACAAAATCAGTACTACTCATATCCTGTTTAGGTAAGCTACATGACATCCATGTTTATCCAGAAACCAAAAGTTCCTTTCACTTTTACTATTTTTTTCCGTGCTAGAGTTTCAAAGGATACCAGGATATCTCTCAAATAGATGGGAATTTGCCATGTAGGGGCATACACCCAGAGGTTACATGATAAACGGGGTTGTCTGGTTAACGAACCAAAGGGTTAAAAGTTTTTTAATTCTCTGAAAAATTATCAGATCCATGACAAAATATCTGGAAAAGATCTTTAAAAACATTGTCACAAGTCTGAGAACTAGACAAAACATTTGACAAGAAACAAGACAACTTGAACTATAACACATACAAAAACTCCCAGCTGCCACAATATCCCCAGCCAGCACGAGATAACAGGATTCCATTCTTGTGATGTGTGGGAGTTAATACGTACAAACGGAAACAATGGCTTATGCTTAGTGACGGCACAATATGAAAATTTACACATCACATCATACTTGACAGGAAGATAATACCGATCAGGTTTAATGCAGTGTAAACTTACTATAAGGTATATGTATGAGGCTCGGTGGGAATGTGAAGTAAAGGGCATCCTTTCATAGGGTGTGATGGTTAAACTCGCAAAATAATAAGTCGGAAACTAAGAAATGGAAAATAGACACCCTCCCTTTTCCAAAACAATCTGAAAAGTTCCAGGCTATGCGGAATAGAAGAAAAAGATTAAAATATAAAGAAAGGCACACACATTAGAAAAGCAAAGTAATAGACTTTAAAAAGTTACAATCAGACTGAGCATACGCTATCTTGAAGGATGTGACGACATTGGTTTCTCAGGTATGCCAAAGTCAAGTGACAGGATATCAGAGAAGATACAATCGCAAAGCAGAGAGCTCGGTTTCATTCACTTGGAAAACATACACTGAGGGCTTCCTATGCCTACATCGCTGTGCTGTATGTAAAACAATCGTTTAAAGGTTGAAAGTTGTGATTTTTGTGACCCATTCTAGGGTTTGCATTTTCATATGCACAATCAAATAGTTCTGAGGTTTGAATCCAAGGGTACTTTTTTAAAAGATTTTATTTTATTTATTAGAGAGAGAGAGAGAGAACAAGCAGAGGGGAGAGGCAGAGGGAGAGGGAAAAGCGGGCTCCCCACTGAGCAGGGAGCCCGACGCTGGGCTCCATCCCAGGACCCTGGGATCATGACCTGAGCCAAAGGCAGACACTTAACTGACTGAGTCACCCAGCTGAGGTTTTTTTTTTAGATACTAGTTTTAATTTTAATCATTTTTAGAGGGTACAGAAAATGAAAATGGTAATGTGAAGCAATTGCTGAACTAATCTGGGCTAAAAGTGACGTACGGAGGAAAAAGTATAGTGTTGTTTGTATCCACACATGTAAGTGAGTGTATGTGCATGCACGTAGGTGCGAATGTGTTGAGGGGGCGGCCCCCAGTTTACTGAGTGTACTAGAAATTCAGCAGACCACCTCATCATATAATCACTGAGTTCGACACCTGAAGCTAATATTACACTATATATTAACCAGCTGGAATTTAGTTACTTATTTTATTATTATTATTTTTTAAAGATTTTATTTATTTATTTGACAGAGAGACAGCCAGTGAGAGAGGGAACACAAACAGGGGGAGTGGGAGAGGAAGAAGCAGGCTCCCAGCAGAGCAGGGAGCCTGATGTGGGGCTCGATCCCAGGACTCCGGGATCACGCCCTGAGCCGAAGGCAGAAGCTTAACGATTGAGCCACCCAGGCGCCCCAACCAGCTGGAATTTAAACAAAAACTTGGAATGAAAAAAATTTCAAAGGACAATGGTCTTGGTAACCAACAACGCTTAGGTCTAAGGCATAATGAATCCTTATACTAAAAAAGTTGAGCATAACTTTCCCTGTTAATAGTTACAATGGGTGTGGTAGGTATCAGATAATTAAACACAAAGTTTTAAGATGTGTAACAAGCTTAATCACACATAAAACATTATTTGAATGTTTTACATCTAGTTCTTTAAATAATTATGAAAGAAGCCAAACTAAAAGGTGTGCATGCTGAATGGTTACATTTATAAACAATTCTAGACAATGCAAAGTAATCTGTAATGACAGAAAGTGGATCAGTGGCTGCCTGGGAGACAGGGCAGGGAAGGGGAGTGGTGGGGAGAATTACAAAGAGACACAAAGAAACTTTTGGGCTGCTTGACTGTGATGATGGTTTCACAGATCTATAGATAGGCTCAAGCTTCAAAACTGTATACTTTAAATACATGTAGTCTGTATGTCAATTATACCTCAATAAAACTTTAACAAATCCAACCTTGACTGTCAAGTTATTCCTGCCCAAATGAACTATGAAAATATAACTATATATTACGCAGATCTGGGGATTAAGGTGAAAAATAAAAATAAGAAAAAGAACCACAGACGTATGATTGGCAAGTCAGGTCTTTCTTTTAACGCTGTATATAGAGTTCATGTCTCCAGGGACTTATCACTTTATAAACTTTTCCAGAAACAGCGAACAGTTTGCTTTCATTACCAAAGAAATAGTACTTCCCAAGTCCCGGGGTAACACTATATCTTCTCTCAAGGAGCTAATGCTACAGAATATTTCATAGGATTGTAGCTGCATAAGGGGGGGGGGGGGGGCAGATTTAGGAGCTTTTATCGATAATGGGGAAGGCCAAAGCAAGTAACAATTCAAGAACAGGAAAGAGAGTTTAGTCCCTTTATTTTACCACTAATATCTAAAAAAGGGAAAGGCCTGTTGGAAGAGAGGAGTTGGTGTTCAGAACACCCCTGTTATTCATTGTGTACTGTGGCCAAAGTGGTATTTCAAAACTGTGGGTCAGATCNNTGTTGTTCCTGCTGAAAATCCTTCAGTGGCTTCCTCCACACCAATGCCTTTAGGGGAAGGCCTTAGCATGGTTTACCGGGTGCTTCAGGATTTGACCCTTGCCCACCTTTTCGGCCTCAGTTCCTCTCTCGGTCTCCCACTCAATCCACAGCCATCCTGAAAGGCCGTTAGTGCCTTAACTCATCAAAGCCTTTACGTGTTGTAATGCAGTTTGGGTTCTGCAGGAAGCAGCCTCGGGCAGAGTTTAGTGCTCAGGATGTTTATTAGGGAGTGCCCTGGAAATCAACACCCCTGGAAGGGAGGGGGCGGAAGCAGGACTGGGAAAGGGAGAAATCAAGCTGTGAGGCAAGCCCCACAGCCTCAGCCAACTGTGCGGGGTGCTGTGCAACTGAAACGGCCTCTCCGAGGGCCCGGTGTGTACGTGACCTTGAGCGAGTCATCTGTCTGCAGCTGAGGCAATGCCCAAAGGGGCTGCCAGCACTGCCACTGCCTGAGGCAGCAAATCCTTTCTTAAAGGAGGATCTGTGCGGGGCATTTTCATGCTCACCTCTCCTCGGTATTTACCTTGCGTGAAGCTCTCTTCTCCAGCTCACCCCAGGAGACTTCCACTGGTCCCTCGGTGTAGTCCCAGTGCAGTCTCACTTCTGAGATTTTCGCTGGTCTCAGTGAACTCCTCACGTCTTCTTTTTTTTAAAGATTATTTATTTATTTATTTATTTATTTATTTATTTATTTATTTGAGAGAGGGAGAGAGAGAGAGCGGAGAGAGCATGAGGGGGAGTGGGCAGAGGAAAAGGGAGAAGCTGACTCCCCGCTGAGCAGGGAGCCCAACATGGAGGCGGATCCCAGGACCCTGGGATCATGACCTGAACCCAAGGCAGACGCTTAACTGACTGAGCCACCCAGGTGTCCCTAGAACTCACTTCTTTAGAGAGCACTTCCTAAACTCCTGAACCAGCTCAAACTTCCCACACTTCTATAGTACCATCCTTGCCATAATTCTTACCACACTTAATTGTGATTAGCTGAAGATAACTCCGAGAGGGCAGAGCGAGCTTCCACAGTAATCACCTCGGACCCTCAAGCCCTATCACAAGCAGGTATATGCACACAGCAGGTCTCAGTACTGACTGAGTAAGTGAATGAACCCGAGGCCTAAAGAGCGCTGCAAGGAGCAAACACATTGTGTTTGCCAACACATCTAACATACTGACTAGTTGCAGCAGGAGGCTGAGACAGACTTTCAGGTTCTGTCTTCACACTGCCCACACCCACCGTCAGTCCCAGGTTGATCACATTCTAGCTGTGTGACCTTGGGGAAGTTAACTAATCTTTCTAAGCCTTGATTTCTTTACTACTACTACTACTACTAATAGCAACAATAGTATTTTCCCCCTAAGGCTCTTGGGAGGGTTCAATGACATAATCTATGTGAAGGGTTTATCATAGCTCCTGGGATATAGTAAGGCATCAGCTAAAGGTAGCTAATGGCCACTTATACCTTAAAAAAAAGAAAAATATTAGAAAAAAATTTTATATTTGTAATTACAGTGCATCAAAATAGTGGAAAAATGGGGCTCCTGGGTGGCTCAGTTGGTTAAGCATCTGCCTTCGGCTCAGGTCATGATTCCAGGGTCCTGGGATCAAGCCCCACATTGGCCTCCCTGCTCAGTGGGAAGCCTGCTTCTCCCTCTCCCTCTGCTGCTCCCCCTGCTTGTGTGTACACTCTCTTTCTCTCTGGGTCAAATAAATAAATAAAATCTTGGAAAAATTAGAACTTTATTCATTTTCCTACTTTATGGTTTAGGATTAGTTTTTATTTTATCTATAGGGGATGGAGAATAGCATTATCTTCTCATTTACTTAGGGTCTTCTAAAGTTTTAAATAAACCCTGTTTCTGTCATCTCCTCACACAATCTGGGTGCCTAATTCAGCATACTGACCGTCTCGTGCCTTAAAAATAGTGGGGGAGGGATGTGTGCATGTACGTGTGTGTGTGTGTGTGTGAGAGAGAGAGAGAGAGAGAGAGAGAGCGAGAGAAACATGCCTTTACTTATGTCTGGAATGTCTTTTCCTACCTTAGGAGATTTCTGCTTCAGTGTGAATCGACTCTTCAGCTCAAAACACACCTGCTGAACGAAGTCTTCCCTTACTTCTCCCATGCTACTCCTGCTTTTATAGCAGTAAAGGCTTTTACAGGTAAACTGCCATAAAACCATTTACACCCCTGGACCGTTGTGTTAATTGCCCCTGCATCACATGTCCGCACTAGACTGTGGGCTTCTTAACAGTAGATCTTCTCCATCTTTTGTATCTGGCACATTCAGACATTCAATGTTTGTTGAGTTGATTTGAATTAGAAGAAAAATACCAGATCTCTTCAGAAAGACACAAATGATAAAGAGGTTTAGATAATCTGTGATATGCTCAAAAACCAAAGTAGAATTTAAAAAGCAAGAAGTCAAATATTTTCTCTTTAATTGAAACATAACACTGATAAAGAAAAGTGCCCGAAATATTAATGGACTACACAATGAATCATCACAAAATGCACATTTGACCACGGACCAAGTTAAGAAATAGAACATTTAGAAGCCCCTCTTGTGCCCCCCTCAAGCAGCGATCTTTATAGAGCATTTTCTTTTATGTCGGAAAGCTTATTTGAGCCCTTAGAGGTTAAATGTTTCCCCTAATAAAGAATGTAAATAACTAATTGTCCCATATAAATAATTATTTGTTTACTTATGGAAATCATTTGTGGGAAATAAATAACTGTCCTACCCTGCTTTCTTTATGGGCTGCCATGGCAACAGGATGTCAGTCACTTATCTCCATCCTTTCACTGGTGTGTACTTTCACATTCTCTCATCCTATAAAGAAATAACACTCAGCAGCCCACTTCTAATGCCTTTCTGACTCATTTCTGGGGGGTTCTACTTCCTCCATTGTCTCCTTTTACTGTGTGTTCTCTGTCCCCATGTTCTTCCCAATTGAAACTTTTCACCCGGGGAACTGTGACTCATTGGACCTCTCTTCTTTCTAACTCCACCTCTATTTATTATATGTTTTAAGAAATCTCCAACGGGATTTGAAGTTTTCACGAGTACTTAAAGGAAGGTCCAAATGTGAATTCTTTATTTAATCCAGCATGTAAAGATTAAGAGAGCACAATATATGAAGACGGGTCAATGACATAGTAGAAAAGATGACAAATTTAGAGAAAATGATTTATACCTTTCTGAGTGCGAGGTGTAAGAACATGAAGAGACTGAAACCACTAGCAGCCTCAGAAGGGTTAATAGTAAGAGTCGTACTCAGGATACATATGCCACGGTGATATAAACAACACTACTACAGAAAGCTTTAAGAGGTACAATTAACTGAAAATGTTATTTATTAGTCAGCTAGAAGAAAGAAAATTAATAATCAGAAGAACAGACTACTTCTCTGGAAATGTCTCATTTCTTTATGTGTCATTGCACGTTAGCTTTTTAAAATTATTATTCTTAACGGTTCTTTCCATTTCTTGTCAACCTTATGTCATTTAAAGAATTGGTATTTGCTGAGATTTGCGATTACGAGACCTTGCACGCTTGGAATCAAAGTGCTTCTCTTAAATCTTAATGAGATGCCTTTCATTATGTTCTTTAAAAATATTTAAAAAGTTGCACCGGTATGTATGTTTGAGCTATCCTTAAATATTAGGGATAAGTAACTGATCTGGGATATTTAGTGCTGAGGATACATGGTGACTACAATTAAGAAGAATAAATTCCGGGATCTGACAGCATTCACATCATTTCACAACAGTTCGGTCAACATGGCTTCAACAACTTATTCCTCCCATTTAAAAAAAATAAATAAAGGGTGATGCACTTAGAAAAATCCCACCTAGAATAGAAACCTTTCTACTGTGTCTATTCACGTAAGTGTGTTTCTCTGATTTTGAGACTCTCAGGGAAGAAAATGTGTCTTATTCATCCACAGGACCCAGACTGAAGCCTAAAATGTAGGTGTTTCAAGCCTTCTAACCTAAAAATCTCAGGATCTCTCTCTCACTACTTCCAACTGCCACAAAATCTTTACCTCGGAAGGGAAATGTCTTTGAAATCTCGTCTTTCTTCACCATCCCAATTGTATGCTAAAGTCTGTGCCCTCAAGGTCAATTGCACTGGCTTCCTCACTGGTCCCAAAGCTTCTTTTCTCTATCTTCCCTAGTCTATTTTCCTCATCACCCTCAAAGAACTTTCTACACCAAAAGGGAAAAAGGAAACTTTTCAAGTGTCAACTCCTTTAAGCACCATGTCAAGCATTTCAAATACATTATCACCTTTAATACCCACAATATGCAGCGAGTTGTATTGCTGTGGTACTTCAACTTGAAGAAATTAAGGGAGATTAAGTAATTCTAGCAAATATGGTTGTTAAGTGCTAGAGCTGACATTTGAACTTTCCTTTCTAACCCTAGCTGTCCTCACTCTCTTGCTGGTCATGTTATATTCTTGCATTAAAAATCACCACTGAAAAGAGTTTTTACTACTGGATCCTACTTATAGAATAAAATAGAAACTCTTTGACTTAACAGGCAGAGAAAAAGAAATCCTCCCCAGTGTAACTCCACTCACATTTCAAGCCTCCTATACATCAACTCCTGTAGTGTATAAGAAGCCCTAGCAGGTCTGGACTTCTCACAATTCCTCAAACTTCCAGGCCCTTCCCCAACTCTGTGCCTTTGCATGTTTCTGTCTGGAATGATCTTTCCTATCTTTGCCTGGCACAGTCAATCTTCAAGACTCAACTCATGTAAAAAACAATTGCTTAGAGGAGATTTCCTTGACTTTTCAGGCAGCTGTTCGCTCTATCCTATCGATCACATGAATATAAAAACATTCCGCATCACATTACAGCCCCTTAGAGAGACCTTGTGTTTCTGACTCTCTCACTGTGAGATCTTTATAGCTATAGGCTGTGTGTTTATTCCAATTGGCATCCGTCTTAGTTCAGGCTGCTATAACAAAAATACCAAAGACTGCGTGGCATAAACAACAGAAATTTATTTCTCACATTTCTGGAGACTGAGATGTCCAAGATCAAGGTATCAGATGATTTGGTTGCTAGTGAGAGCCTTCTTCCTGTTTTGCAAAAGGACACCTTGCTGTGTCCTCACATGCCTGAGAGAAAAATCATCTCTCTTCTGTCTCATCTTCGAAGGACACTAATCCATTCATGGGGGCTCCACCCTCATGACCTACTGGGCTTCTAAAGTCTCCACGGCCAAATATCATCATGACAGGGCTTAGGCTTCAACGTATGAATTTCAGGGTGGGAGGACATAAACATTTTGTCTATATCAGTATCTCTAACACATGGTTTAAAATTTTTGCTGAAGGATGGAAGGATTAAATAATAGTAATGGAAAAAAATGTTCCTGACTTTCTTTTCTAAACCCCCAAGAAGCAGCTTAGAAACAAGTTGGTTGGTGAAAGCAATCTGCTTAGTTTTCAAAACGTTATTGCTTCAGTAGGCATTTAGTAAAATCATTAAGAAGACGGTACAATTAGCAAAGAATAAAAACTATTGAATCTAAATAAACAATGCCACAAAAACAGCAGCTAACATTTAGTGCTCAATTACTGCAGAATTGTTCTATTTGCTTTCATGAGCAAACTCATTTAATCTTCACAACAACCCTATTAAGTAGTTATTTCTATTGTGAGCTGCCTTTTGAAACTGAGGAAACTGAGGCACCGAAGGTTTCCCTGTGGACACATGAAGCTGATAAATGGCGTGACTGAAATTTGAACCCACATAGTCGGTTCGAGAGGCGTGTGCTTAGCTTCCACGGTAGACGAATAAAGAGCCACGGAAAGAAACAGAAGTCAGAGAGCGAGATTTTTCAAAAGATTAAAATTTCCCATCTCTGTTCTTAGGGGAAAGATTCAAATAAGAAAGACCTATGTACGAATAACTGGTAATGCTATTTAAGACTAAGCTGCGGGGTGGGGGCGTGCCTGGGTAGTTCAGTCAGGTAAGCCTCTGACTCTTGGTTTCGTCTCAGGTCACGATCTCGGATCATGAGATTGAGCCTCATGTCAGCTCTGCACTCGGCAGGGAGTCTGCTTGACGATTCTCTCTCCCTCACCCTCTGTTCCTTCCCTTCCCCCCACTCGTTCTCTCTCTCTCTCTCTCTAAAATAAATAAATCTTAAAAAAAAAAAAAGACTAAGCAGACCAGGAAAATCTATGTATCTATAGATTGTGGTTAAGGAAGGCAAGTAAGACTCAAATTATAAGAATTAAATTAAAAGAATATAACATAAACACGGATTTATCCAGGGAGATTTTACACATACACAGCTAACACCACAGAAACAGGCTTCAGGGATATGAAAGAACCGTTAAATATGACTCCTGCCCCAAAGAACAAACAAACACTGTTGTTGCAGAAGTTGTGACTGTCATACACAAAGTAATTAGATAATAGATAATAAAATCTTAAATTTTGCGGTACAGGTACTAACTGCAATTATAGAACAACAAATGTATGTTAAATAGTCAAGTTATTTATCTTTAAAGGTAATTTTGAAAATTAAACTGGGAATTCTTTTTCTCAAATGCTTCCAGAATCATCCCCTCAACAGCAATTTTATAAAATAAAATTGCTACTCTTATAAAATTCCATAAAAATTAAGCTTAAGAGACAAAGAACAAAACTGAAATACACAGTTCTAGACTGAATGTTGATTAAAGAAAAAACACACAACAAGCTTTGTTTCATGGTATGAGTAAAATGGAATAGCATTAGGAAAACTGCCTCAGGAAGTCAGAACACAATATAAATCAGTCAAACTTTCCATACCTTTCTAGTTGCAGGAAATCTTAAAATATCACTCCATTCTGCCCGTGTGTGCAGCAAAGACAAAGTCTGTAAGGCATTCAAAGCATTTTGTAAGGTAGAGATTTTGCATTTTATCAAATTAAAGTAGCGACTTACATGTTAACCTTATTTATAAATGTCATTTCAAGGAAGGAGAGTACACTATAACAGACATAGGAAGTTTGACCGAAATGGAACGAAAGAAGAAATCCACAAGAAAAGGAAATTAACTAAAGTAAAGGGAATAAAAGAAAACAAAATATTTTCTGGCTGTTCGGGATGAAAAGGTTTTAAGCTCACAGAGATGATTATTAACTACAAAATCAGAACTACAGAGATTTGGCAGTATGCCCCTGAGGTGGAGGGGAAGAGGGTTTTAGAGACCCAAGGACTCCGAAGCAGACTGGAAAAACAGGCAGCCTTGAGAATATGATAGATACCTTGGCCAAAAATATTCTGGAACTTAGTTCTTGAACTGGGAAGTCCAGAGTTATTCAGGTTTAATTATCTGGCAATCAGATAGTTTGGAATGGCTTGCTTAATTAGGCATCTCAGGGCAGTCATTAGGTCCTTAACCTCCTGAGAAACCTTGCTAAAATAATTTAATGTCTTTGATTAGACCTCTAGGAGTTCATCTTAATTGTCACCTTAATTATTAAGGTCTTACCTTCACATATTATTTTATACTTGAATATTCATTGTCATTATTTTTAATTTTTATAGGAATATATATATATATTTATCTCTCTATATTGTGTGCATTTATCCTCCAAATAAATTGTAGCTTGTTTCCAGGATGGCTACCATCCATTTCTTGCTTCCCTGTATCTACTCCCTTGAATCTGGGCTGGTTTGTGACATCTTTGCCTAAGAGAATACAGTGAAATTGAAGCTGCATGACTTCTAACACTAATTCCCAGGTCTTGATGCCTCAACTTGAATCTCTTGGAATGCTTGCTCTTTAAGTGGTCATGCTGTATGAAGCCAAAGTCAAAAATGTAGAGTGGCCACATAGAGAGAAGGGAGAGAAATGCTCCCTCAGTCCCCAGCTCTTGTAGATATCCCAGCCCAGGAGCAAGACACATGAGTTTCAAAGAAGCTTTCAGATGATTCCTGCCTCAGCTGACCCCAACAGGGAAGTGCCCAGCTTTGTATGTTAACCTCCAGAGCAGAGAAACGTAATAATAAATTATTGTTTTAAGCTGCTACGTTTTGCGGTGGTTTGTTAGCACTGCAATAAATAAGTGGGATGTACAACTAACATTTACAGATGGAGCTAATAATTCTTTATTCATTCATAACGGTATAAAATTCTACACCACCCTGTCATTCCTAAATGTAACTAATTCTACATATCTATCATATGTTTAACTGCACAATACCATCATACTCTACTTATTTCACTGGGCCCCAACATAAGTTGTTATATTTTGTTGAAATGTGTAAGGGCTATAAAATAATACAATAAAAGTGATATATACATGAATATACTCCAGAAGGTTATTAATGAAATATGGTTATATATTCTTTTTTATAAACAGACTTTATTTTTTAGAGTGGTTTTAGGTTCACAGCAAAATTGAGCGGGAAGTACAGAGCTTTGCCACATACCCAGAACTCTCTATCAGCATCTGCGTCACACTGGTGCCTTTGTTATAAGGGATGGACGTACACTGACACATCATTACCACCGAATCCATAGTTTACGTTATGATCACTCTGCTGTTGGATGACTTATGGGTTTTGACAAATGTACAATAATGACATGTATCCACTATTATGGTATCGTACAGGATGGTTTCACTGCCCTAAAAATCCTCTGTGCTCCGTCTATTTATCCCCGCCTCCCTTCTAACCCTCGGCAACCACTGATCCTCCTTCTGTCTCTATGCTTTTGCCTTTTCCAGAATGTCATACAGCTGGAATCATACAGTATGTAGTCTTCTCACATTGGCTTCTTTCACTTAAAATGTGCATTTAGGGTTCCTCCATGTCTCCTCATGACTTGATTACATATTCTCACTGAAAAAATACTGTCATGTTTTCTTATCTCTGACTCATTCTTTAAATCCTTTTACATTTAGTTTGTGTTTTCAGTCCTCTATGGAACCCCATGCTCTTAAAGGTCACGAAAGATTTTCTAGCTCCAAAATCCAGTCTTTTCTGCAGCGCTGACTGTTGCTGTCCACTATCTCCTTAAGTTCTTGCCTGTGGCTTTGTGGGACTGTTCTTTTCCTTCCCTTCACTCTTTCCATTCTCCTTCCTTTCGAATCACCATCCTACACAGTCTTCACGAGTAGGTACTTCCCAAAAGGCTGCCCTTGGCCTTGGCTGTACTCCCCATTATCCCCTCGGCATCTCTTTCTCTCACACCCATATTACCTTCCACGTAGAGATATCTAAGAATAATCTTTGGTAGTTTCTCTTGCTTCTCGCATTCAGCCAGTACCAAAACCTCTCAATTCTCCCTCCTTGTTACATCTTGCGATTGTTCCTTCTTTCCATTTCTTCAATCTCTCCCCTAGTCGAGGACCTCATTCAGTCCTGTTTAGATAATGGCAATCGAGTGATAGCCACCGTATCTCTGCCTTAAGCCTATTTCCTTCTAGCTCATTTTATTCAGTCCTGCTAGATTAACTTTCCTCGAATGCTTTGCTGATTAATGCCGACTTCAGTGTCATTTGAAGTAAAAATGGATATTTAGGATGATTGTGAAAACTGTTGTTTTTCTACATAATTATGAATACCTTGTAACTAGATAAAAATAGTTAAATAAATTAACACCTGATGAAAATGTAGCAGATGAAATGGACATCATAGTCAATAAACTGAATATCAGGAGAGGGTGAGTTAGATGACACAAAGAAGAATATTATATCCCTTTTGAGCCAACAAATATTTATAAAATTTTGAATTACATTGCAAGGCAGAATAATAGATATACGATAATTATAATATTTATAATAGTTCTTGTGTACTGGCATTCTAACTTTAATAAAATTTTTGTTATTTTATTCAATTTAGGCCAAGAATGTTTTGTGAAAATCTCCTCTTTGGTATTATTCATATCGTGACAGGATGTTCTATAAAGCAAAATTTTATTCCTTCAAAATTTCCTCAAAACATAGAAAAAGCTACAAAGTCACGCATAATATGCATAAATTATCTTCGAGCCCAAATAAAGGCAGGTATAAAGAAAGGGAAGTTGAAAAAATTAGAGAAACATCAATATTCAAAATACATTTATAAATTTTGTAAGTATATGACTAATTTTAGTTTGAGTACATGGAGGCTACAAATTTAAATTAAAATCTTGCCAACATTTTATCTTTTTTCTATAGTTGATGAAGACCGTTAGAGATTTTTCCCAAATGTAAGTGCTAGGTACAAAATTCCTTCTAGAAAACGTACCAGTGAAAACCCTGTTTCCTTAATTGTATTTGGTCCTAACAAAAAGGGTAATGGAGGTATTAAATGTGTTACTTCAGCTTCATGTGCTTCAGATATTTTGGAATGATGAACCATCTAGCAATAAGTTTTAATGGACAGTACGGTATATCAAGGATGAATTCAATTGAACTTCTGCTTTACTTGCTGAGAGATTTCTGGGTCTCAGTCAACTAATAACATAGTGAGTTGGACTGAAAGAATACTAACAGAATGGAAAATCAGCAAAGAAAAATATCATCCAATTGTCATCGACACTGAAACAAACATGATTGTCTGTTGTCAATTTGGTATTACTGCTTTCCCATTTATGATCCATGCATCTCAGAGGAAAAAGAGAACTATAGTTCCCAGAATCCTCCTCCCCAGATGGTTCCAGGTCAGGAGTCTGCCAGGAACAGGCACTTATGTGACATTGGAAAGGAAAGGAGCAGAAGCTATTATTCAAGCAGGGCAGTGACAGATAGATGTGTGGGTTGACAGCAGACATAAGGTTCACAGCAGCTTCTGGATGAGTTCCAGCAAATTACCCTCTTTGGTTCTTTAGACAATTGAGTTGGCTAGTGGTAGCTGCTTGAGAATTACCTGCTTTAGTGCTGCAAGTTTATACAGCTGGTAGAGCTCCTGGAGATTGAGAGAAATAGAGGCTCTCAAGAAAGTTCTTGGAGCCAGCCACTTTGGCAATGCAAACCAAGATTATTGGCACAGCTTCCCTGATCTTTAATCTCCTAACCCTTCCAATGGTTGTGGAAGTTACTAATTTCCATATTAAAACTCTTTATAGGAATGGGAGAAGATATTTGCAAATGACATTACAGATAACGGGCTCATATCCAAGATATATAAAGAACTCCTCAAACTCAACACTCAAAAAACAAATAACCCAATCAAAAAAAGGGGCAGAAGACATGAACAGACACTTCTCCAAAGAAGACATACAAATGGCTAACAGACACATGAAAAAATCCTCAACATCACTAGCCATCAGGGAAATACAAATCAAAACCACAATGAGATACCACTTTACACAAATTAGAATGGCAAAAACCAACAAAACAGGAAACAACAAATGTTGACAAGGATGTGGAAAAAAGGAACCCTCTTACACTGTTGGTGGGAATGCAAGCTGGTACAGCCACTCTGGAGAACAGTATGGAGATTCCTCAAGATATTAAAAATAGAGCTACCTATGACCCACTACTGGGTATTTACCCAAAGGATACAGATGTAGTGAAAAGAAGGGGCACATGCACCCCCATGTTCATAGCAGCAATGTCCACAATAGCCAAACTGTGGAATGAACCAAGATGCCCTTCAACAGATGAATGGATAAAGAAGATGTGGTCCATATATACACTGGAATATTACTCAGCCATCAGAAAGGATGAATACCCACCATTTGCATCAACATGGATGAAACTGGAGGGGATTATGCTAAGTGAAGTAAGTCAGCAGAGAAAGACAATTGTCATATGGTTTCACTCATATGTGGAACATAAGCAATAGCATGGAGGACCATAGGGGAAGGGAGGGAAATCTGAAGGGGAGAAATCAGAGAGGGAGATGAACCATGAGAGACTATGGATCCCAGGATCCCAAATAAACTTTTGGTTTCAGAGGGGAGGGGGGTAGGGAGAGGGAGTAACAGGTAATATATTAAGGAGGGCACTTGTTGTGATGAGTACTGGGTGTTATATATAACTAATGAATCATTGAACACTGCATCAAAAACTAATGATGTACTATATAGTGGCTAACTGAACATAATAAAAAAAACTATATTTCTTCTACATACAGTAGCTTTTGTGTTTTATATGAACTTTATTTAATACAATGTGGAGGTTACTATGCATTATCGACACTGTTTTGTTAGGGTCTTCAAAAATTACTATGCATTGTCATATAGTAATAGAATTATAATCCCAAACCAACAAAACATACTCCATATGAGAAATTTTTAAACTACCTTGTCATACACTTATACAACATGTTTAAATGAGATGGAGTAGGAGCTATAACGTTTAAAAAGGGTGTTTGAACAAAAGAAATCTCTGAAAACTTTCCATATAGAAATATTAACATAGCAGGCCTTATAGAACTAAAAATATTGGCTGCTTTCAGAGAAAGTAACCCCTCTGCTGGAATCTCCTAAAGAAATAACCAAACTGATATGCCTCAAGAACATGAATGTTTCTGAGCTAATATGTGCTAAATATTCTCCTATTATTCTACTGCAGATGTAAACTCTAACTTTCTTGATTCTATTGTAAAGGACTTTCTGGACACACTCTCTAACAACCCATACTTCTACTTGCGTCGTTTGAGAATGCCCATTTCACCATATCCTCGCCTACATTACGATAATTCTTTCCGCTTTTTAGCTTGTAAGATTTCAATAGCATTTTAAAGAAAGTTGTTTCTTTTGGCCTTTGATTTATCTGGCTTTTATAATATTAGTCTTATCTAGGTAAGAAAACACAAATCTAAAAACCAGGAAACATGATATTATTCTTGGTTCTCTCGTGGATTTTTCAATCTGGCCAAATATTTATGTTTTTAGTTAAAAAAAAGAAATTTTAAAAAAAGGCTTGTTTGCCCTGACTCTTCCTTTTTTTTTTTTTTCCTAAGTAACCTCTATGCCCGATGTGGGGCTCAAACTCACAAGCCTGAGATCAGAGTGCACCCTCTACCAACCAGGCAGCCTGGGTTGGGTACCATACCCAGCCCTCACTCTTCTTTCTCGAAGTAGCAATATTTGAAAAATAAGAACAGAGGAAAGTTGATATATTTAAATATGTTAACTTGAAAGCACATGTTCACTGCCTTATTTATATTTGTTGGGTCTCACTGGGCGCTGGGCAGCTTCAAGGACCCGAGGCTGACTGGAGGTCTCCCCATCTGGTGGGGACACAGACTAGCAAGCAGGCGCCAGTGTGGCTCCGCTGGTCTTTGTCCAAAGCCCTTGGGCCACAGGTGTTTCAGAAGCAATGCTCTCTGTGGAGTGTTAGAAGGGTGAAAGTATATATATAGCATTTAATACATAACACCCCGATAGAGCCTAGGGCAGCCTCCCGTAAACAAATACGACAATTTTTCTGCAGTAAAACATAACATTATAAATAGCTTCATGTCAGATCAAGTCAGATTTTGCTGCCAAATAAGACTTGGCATTAATCAGAAAATAAACTTTTGGTTTTCTCAACTGCAGATAAAGGACTGTGGACCTGCAAAATGGCATCATACGTTCTAGAATAAATGTAAGAACAGAGTACTGTGGGAATGTGTAGGTATGGTACCCGACCCAGGCTGGCAGGGGCAGATGCGTTGATGGAGAGAATGAATAAATTGAACCGTAAGTACCAATGAAATAAAAAGATCTTAATTTATTATTGTTCCAGAGTTGTGAGAGAAGTTGAGGAAGAGATTATTGACTGATAATGAACTCTGAGAGACTGCTTTTGAGTTTTCTTACTTTATTGTTGTGTTACAAGCTGTCATTTACTTCCTACTGTTGTGTTACAAAGTTAACAATGAAAACATTATTGTCTGGTCTATTCAATTCTCCTACTGATAGAATGAAAAATATTGCAAACAACATAATTTTTTTAAAGATTTTATTTATTTATTTGACAGAGAGAGACAGTGAGAGAGGGAACACAAGCAAGGGGAGTGTAAGAGGGAGAAGCAGGCTTCCTGCCAAGCATGGAGCCCGATGCGGGGCTCGATCCCAGAACCCTGGGATCATGACCTGAGCCGAAGGCAGACTCTTAATGGCTGAGCTACCCAGGCGCCCCACAAACAACATATTCAATAGCAATGTCTTCATTTAAACACTCACTATTTCTTGCATGTCTAAGCCATAGTTAAGGTTTTTATAATTTCTTACTCTTCAGTGGGTCTCTTTGGTCCCAGCCAGGCTCTCTCCTACCCCACCATACAGTTGATTATCTCACTTTATATGCCTGAAAACATTAAGAGCTCCCTGTTGGAAAAAATTATCATATATATATATATGTATATATATAACACACACATATATATGTGTGTTACAATATATAACACGTATACAATATATAACACATATATATGATATATGACATATATCATATATTGCACATATATGACACACACATATATATATTTACACACACACTATATAGACCAGGAGTGAGACACACAAACTTGGGTAAGAGCACAAGTACTAGGAAGCTTTATCAGGATTGTGAACTGGGTGGTAAAACGGCAGGAGGGGCAAACAGGACAAAGGCCCAAGCTCAGTAGAGACGTACAAAGCACCATGATCCAGGCCACTCAAGAGCTTTTGCTAATGGGGCCTCTTAGAACTGAAGTGCATGGAAAGCATACCCAGAACTAGAATTCTCTTCACATGAGCTCAGAATATCTCAATGTGTGAAATATTTGTGTGTGAAGAGTCATTTCTAAAGTTTGTTTCTGCAGTATTTTTAACATTCCTTTTTTCCAATCTTACTTGCACAAATTATTTGCACTATTTTTCAAGGTGGGCTTTACTAAACAATGCAAATCCAGGACCTGATCAAGTTAGTTATGCCTTAATCAATCAAAAGTATCCATTGAGAATCTATTCAAATTGACCAGCACGTAAGAGAAATCCTGAGGGTGATTGTTAGAAAATAAAATCAGGAAAATTTGAACAATATCGTTTTATTACATTGTCTAATCAGCTTATTGGATGCAAAAAGTATTTTTTAAAAATCATAGAAATCCATAAAACAGCTTAATAGATGTACCTTTAAAATATTTAAAAGCTTTAGGGCATTCCTTGGTTTCTACATTGCAATGTATTTAGAAATACAAAATTCAAAACAACAGCTGTTCATCTTTCCTGGTTGGGACAAAGTGAAGGCACCGAATATTAAAACCTCAAAGCTGGTCATTTGAATTATGACTATGCAAACTAAAGGAGCTTTGCCAAACATAAAAAATGCAAAGTCTGTTTCATTTCTTGTTCCTTACCTCAAACTCAAATCTGCGGGGAAGGACAGAAAGAAGGCATGTGATGCCTTTCCCTTTCCCATTTTATTTGTTTTCACACTAAAAGATGGTGGGCCCTAATTCTGTTAGAGTCTCTTTACTGCTTCCCAACTCTTAGGTAAGATGTTCACCTAATTAGAAATTTATTTCAGTGACAATTTTAAAAAATCCGTTCCAAATGGAACCTAATTTTCCTAAGGTAGGGTTGATATCAACCGTGGATTGTGAGTATGTGGGGGGGGCATATAAAAGGAGGAATTAAATTCCTTCTTTGTGCAAACACGGGACTGCACTCCCTGAAATAGCTTAGTTTTTGAAGACTGTAATAGTCCTGCAAGATAGGTTTTAAAGATTAGGAAAACAAGGCATAGAGGTGGAACTACATGGGAGACTCAGTTTCTAGGAGGCCCAGAGAAAATCAGAATTCAGATTCCTGACTCCTTGCACCGTATGCTTTCACACCATATACAGCAGGAAATGCATTTTCTGAAATGCGTTCATGCATTAGCTCAAAGAAATATTTAGTAAGTAGTAATTAGTCTTTATACAGTCGTACCTGCCGAATGTCAGGCACTGCACAGGGATACAGGAGTGAACAAGTCATACAACAATCCCCGATATTATGGACTACATTTATGTGGAGAAGAGAGAAGAAAAAATAAAAGAAATAAGGAAAATATACAAGAAACCAGATGGTGGAAGTACTATGAAGAAAACTAAACCAAGAAGGGACCAAAAGTACCAATCAAAGGGAGACTGCAGATTTAACTGGGTTGGTCAGAAGAACCACACTGACAACGTGCATTTGAACAAAGACTTGAAGGCGATGAGAGACTCATACGCGGATATCTGTGGGGGAACATTCTGGGGAGGAAAACAAGTGCAAAAAACTCAATGTGAGCGTGTGTCTAGCATGTTCGAAGAAAAGCAAGAAGGGTGGTGTGGGTGGAGCAGAGCGGACAATGCAGGGGGTACAGGAGATGATGCCAAGTTGTGCCAGGCCTGTCTGGTTTTTACTCTATGTGAGGTCGGAAGCCATTGGAGTGTTTTGAGGCGAAGAGTGACAGGATGTGGATTACATGGTCGTCTCATGTTGGTTACTTTTTGAGAATAATCTAGAGGAGCAACTGAAGAAAAAGAAGACTGGTTAGGAATTTCCACAGGAATCAAGGTGAAATGTCAGGGAGGCCAGAGAGACAGGGGAGACGGTCTTGATAAGCTGTTAATTCTGGATAGGTGTTGAAGGTGGGGTAGGTAGGATTTCTTGATGGTTTGCATATGGGTGTGAGAAAGGAGGAGAGGAGTCAAGGATGACTGCAAAGCTTTTAGGTGAGCAACTAAATCACGAAGTTGTCAGTTACTGAAATGCGGAAGGCTGTGAGAGCAACAGGTCTGTGGAAAGACCAGGGAGTTCAGTTTTGTTTTTTTATTATTTTTTAAAGATTTTATTTATTTATTTGAGAGAGAGAGAGAGAGCAACAGAGGGAGAGGGAGAAGCAGGCTCCCCGCTGAGCAGGAAGCCTGATGCAGGGTTTGATCCCAGGACCTGGGATCATGACCTGAGCTGAAGGCAGACACCCAACCACCTGAGCCACCCAGGCACCCCAGAGTTTGGTTTTAGATACGCCAAGTTTGAGATGGTATTTAAGACAGCCAAGTAGAGGTCAAGCAGGCAGTTGAATATACGAGCGTGGTGTACCGGCAGGAGGTCTGGACTGGACATATGGGAGGTCAGCAGCATAGACATGATATTCAAGTTCCAAGACTGTATGAGCTCATCAGGGGAGTGATTATGGATGGAGAAGGGGCCGGGGACTGAGCTCTGAGCAGAGTAGTCCGTGGAGTGCAAGGTGAACTCTTTCAAATGCTGCTGATGGCTCAACTCAAATGAGTATTGAAAACCCGTCACTGCACGTAGCAACGTGAAGGCGGTTGGTGAGCTGAGCAAGTGCAGGGCCGGTGGAGCGGGGGTTCACTGGAGCAGAGTGGGTTTGGGGGCAAGGGCAGGGGGAGGAGGGGGAGAGAGTAGTCAGTTCCTGTGCGCTTGCCCTATTTTTGTGTGGTTGGTAACTATAAAAAAGTTTTAGTAATTATAACAAGAATTGAATTGTTACTGAATGCCCTATTATAGGCCCTGTGCTAAGCACTTTACACATTAAAACAAGAATTATTCCTCCCAACAAAACGTAGTTCACAAATGAGAAAAGTGATAGTTAAAAAGGTTGACTGTCCCGAGGTCCCATGTGTGGCAAGAGGCAAAACTGACATTTGAATTTAGGTCATCCTTAACCACTGTGCAGCATGGCCTTTAACTATTACACAGTTGCACTATGTAGCCAATTAAATATTAAATAGACACATAAGAGTGATTCTTTCCTGAGGTTAAAAACTAGTTTGGAAATGTTAAAAAACAAAATTCAATCAAATAAATGTTAAAGACCTTATTGGTTTCGTTCAACAATTCATGAATAAGGTAGCATACCATCTAGCAAATAAAAAGGAATTCTGAGGGGTATCTGGGTGGCTCAGTTGGTTGAGCATTTGGCTTTGGCTCGGGTCATGATCTCAGGGTCCCGGGATGGAGGCCCATGTCGGGCTCCCTGATCAGCAGGGAGCCTGCTTATCCACTCCCTCTGCCCCTCCCCGCCGCTCCCGCTCTCTCTCTCTCTCTCTCTCAAATAAATAAGTAAAAAATCTTAAAAAAAAAAAAAAAGGAGCTCTGATGGGGCGCCTGGGTGACTCAGTTGGTTGAGCAAAAGACTCTTGGCTTCGGCTTAGGTCCTGTGCAATCACACCCCTCATCGGGCTTTGCACTCATGCAGAGTCTGCTTAAGATTCTCTTGCCTCAGTTGGTACAGCCACTCTGGAAAACAGTGTGGAGGTCCCTTAAAAAGTTAAAAATTGAGCTACCCTATGATCCAGCCATTGCGCTACTGGGTGTTTACCCCAAAGATACAGACATAGTGAAGAGAAGGGCCATATGCACCCCAATGTTCATAGCAGCAATGTCCACAATAGCTAAATCGTGGAAGGAGCCGAGATGCCCTGCAACAGATGACTGGATTAAGAAGTTGTGGTCCATATATACAATGGAATATTACTCAGCAATCAGAAAGAACGAGTTCTCAACATTTGCTACAACATGGACGGCACTGGAGGAGATAATGCTTAGTGAAATAAGTCAAGCAGAGAAAGACAACTATCATATGATTTCTCTCATCTATGGAACATAAGAACTAGAATGATCAGTAGGGGAAGAAAGGGATAAAGAAAGGGGGGGTAATCAGAAGGGGGAATGAAACATGAGAGACTATGGACTATGAGAAACAAACTGAGGGCTACAGAGGGGAGGGGGGTGGGGGAATGGGATAGACCGGTGATGGGTAGTAAGGAGGGCACATATTGCATGGTGCACTGGGTGTTATACACAACTAATGAATCATCGAGCCTTACATCGAAAACCGGGGATGTACTGTATGGTGACTAACATAATATAATAAAAAATCATTACTTAAAAAAAAAAAACAAAAAAAACAAAATGCAAAAAAAAAAAAAAAGATTCTCTTGCCTCTCCCCCCATGCTCTCTCTCTCAAATAATTTTTTTTTTTTTTAAGGAGCTCTGAGGAGCTGTACAAAATGAAAGATGTTTATAGGCCGAAGGAGGCAGAACAAGAAAGTTTCTAGCAAAGAGTGGATTGTTCCAGGCAAGGTCACCTTCCTTGGCGGAAGGCAGAGGTCTATCCGACAGATGACCTGACTAGTGCTGACCAGGTAATGCGATAGACTGGCCTAAGATTCCACTCCTGGGAGAGGTTGAAACTGTAATTAAGATAGGTATTAAGTCTTGGTTTGGGGATGTGGGCTTAGCACAAGTGACTCCATTCTAAACCTATTATGTTTTTTTTAACAGAAGAAGGAATGCAGAACGGTAGACAAGAGTCTCCCTCCTTGTTGGTCAAGGTATTCTTAATCTCTGGCAGGCATGAGAGGCAGAACCACACAGGGCTGCTCCTCAGTTCAGCTCTCAGCCTGCTCACAACGGGTCACCATCTATGTAGCCCTTTTCAGTATACAATGACTAGATGAACCAATTGCAGCAATATTGCTAAACCCAATAACTGGGAAAGAAATTCAGCCCTATGAGCATTAATGAAAAAGGAGGACTGAGGTATGTGTATAAACCTAGTAAAGCAAATAACAAGGAAAAAGAAAAGCTTTTTTCCTTATCTGGTCATTTTCTTTCCTATCTGGTCTTTTTTCCTTATCTGGTCATGCATGAAAAGCAGTGATCCCTCTGCAGAGAAAGGTTTTGGGAGGGACAAATTTCATAATACCCTATATATTCACTCCCTTTCCGCACCCTCCATTAAATTTTGACTAGTATTTTAATTTACCCTTAGAGTCAGCTATTGAACACTCTGGCGTGGGGGCCCAGTGGGATAAGACAAAAGTAACATCAAACAGAACTGTGATGGAACGCCATATGGCTCTCAAGATAAACACCTGAGTGTCTTGACGGTCTCTGTTCTGACAGCCTGAGCTTTATAATTCTGTTGCAGCTTGGTCCAATACTTAAGGAAGAAAGCATTAAAGTATCAAATAGACCTTCATTAGAAATTACTGAAGAAAACAGCATCATGGTTTTTGTGTGTGGTACAAGGGAACGGAAACACTGCAATTCAATCTGATAATCACATATTAAGAGAAGAAAACTGAAAGAGCTAAGTAATGAATAGTAATAAATAATAAAGTGATCTTACAAATTAGGTAACGTAGGTGAAATCATTCTGGGAGTTTTAAAGAGCTTACAGACATGAGCTAGTGTTACCAGGTAAACAAAATCGAGGGGTATCATGGTCATAGCATAGAATCTATTGACCAGGCATTTCCTTTTAGTATTATGGAAATAGAGACTTCATAGTGAAAATATTTGCATTTGTAAAGCCCTTCTCATTCTTTTAAAAAAGCTATATATGTACAAGGAAAGAAATTAAAATATTACATTATAAACTGTGCAGACTATCTCTGGCTGCTAGGCCCTCAATTCTTTTCCTCAAAGGCAACCACAGTTTCTAGTTTCTTATGTAGCCTTTTGTATATAGTCATATTTCTTACCTATATCTCTGGAATAAAAAGAATCAGTTGTCACCTGAAAGTTTTCCTTTACTCTTTCACATTTTGTGGATTTTGGTATAATCATCACACCCTATTCTGAAAAATAAGTAGCATTCACTTTTTTTCCCCTGAAAATATTCAAGCAATTCATAAATACGCAAACATTTAAGTTGCAGTTTTGTCTTCAAAAGTTCGCTTTACAATTTCCCAAGGCAACCTGCCTGACCACTATTGGAGGTCAGAACTTTAAGATCAGTGCTTGCCCAGATGAAATCCTTAAATGTTTGCTGCTTAGGGTTCCTGCACTCACAGCATTCAGTAGGAAATCCAAACATGCTGAGAAAGCAGTGCTGATTAATTTAACCCTGGGCTTTTGAGGGAGCCTGCTTTTCTAAATACACCCCACAGAAGTTGTGTTAGGTGACTTTCCTTTGATTCCAGAGTCTTTCTTCTTTATGTAGTCCTTAGGTATTTTATGAATCCAGGGAAAATTTCAATACAAAACTGAAATACACAAGCTGGAGGAGGAGAAGAAAAAAAATTTTTAATTTTATTTTATTTAAATTCAATTAATTAACATACAGTGTATTATTAGTTTCGGAGGTAGAGGTCAGTGATTCATCAGTTGCATATAATGCCCAGTGCTCATTCCATCATGTGACTTCCTTAATGCCCATCACCCAGTTACCCCATCCTCCACCCACCTTCCCTCGAAAAATTATGTTCTTATATCTTTTGAATATAAAGTTTCAACTTGGGGCACAGAAGTGCACTGCATTGTGTTTGCCATTTCATTTCTTCACTGGGTGCCATGAATGTGTTTCCTCGACTTACCCGGATGCTTCAGCATCCGAGATCTGGCCAGCTGGAGAACACTTGGATGACTCAGGACCTTCCCTCTGACTAATGGTCAGTAGTCTCCCAAAATGTGTTCATTTTTTAATAATAATCTGGTAGCTTTTGAGGTCTTTGGAAAGGATGAATTGCAACCTGTTAGAGACTGGGGAAGGTGGGGAACCTTGAAAAATAAAGACCCACCATATTTATGTTATCGATTTTATAATTTAATGTGAGAAAGGGCAAAACGCAACTATTACGAATAGTTAAAATAACAGATTACATTTACACATAGCTGAGGTATTTCAGGAAAGTGTGCGCAGAGCCCTCTGACATAGGACTTCCTCTTATTCCAACGTCCCCACCACCCCCCTTCCTAAAACAAGAAGCCCATTGACCTCATTTGTTTCTGAAATGGCTATTTGTTAAAAAATGAAACTTTCTCATTGAAACATTTTTGCCATAGCTACATCATGAAAACGCAACTGTCAAGGTACAAAAAAATTCCCAAAATATCCGTATAGGCTGTTGGGGATCAGGCAGATAAAACAATAACCAATTGAATTTTTCCCTCTTCACCTAATTGTTTTTGGTTGTGGAAAGACATAGGCAAAGCTTGGCTGAGCACCAATCATTCATTCTCTACAGCTACTCTTAAGATTTCACGCTGCAGAGTGAGCTGGAATAAAGAAGTTCAAATTGACATTAGAATTAATGCTACTAATGATAGCATTATAGCTGGAGAAAAGGATTTCTGGGGTTCTGTAAAACTGGAGAAAAAGAACTGAAAATATGGGATGAAATGGAGTTTGTCAGGTACATAGGATATAGGATGAAAAAAGATCATGGACTCAAACAAATATAAAACAATATGAAGGTACTTAAATTAAGTGAAAGAGAGAAAGAAAAGACACAGTCATACCTGAATTAAGACCTCTGCTTCTTGATGCTTATAAATCCAATCCTTACTTAAATACACTACAGAACTAAAACTGGTCGGCTTCTACTTTCCTCTAAACCGAAGACCGTGTACAATGTAGGGAAAAGGCTCATAATTACTGTTTCCTTTCTTTTCTAGAGTACAGCTCATTGCTTTTCACTGCTCAGGGGAAAAAACTACCAGATTTGTGGGGGCTTTTTCCCCCTCACCTCATTCCTAGACCCGGTTTAAGCTTTAATCCTCATCCTTTCAAAGACTACAGCATTTCAATTCATTTCAAAGCAGCGGATTGGTGCAGATGAGAATGGGACCAAAATTGAAAAAAGAGATTAGTTATGCTGAGAAATGTCCATTGTAAATAGTGCAAGAACGCTGAACCAACAAACCGGTGTCTACTGCTATTTCCAGGAAAGCGTCCGAAGCATAGCACTCGAGCAGAAGGGAATAAGGTATGTGCCACACACTCTGAAGATGGAGAAAAAATTCATTGTAAAATAAATATCCTTAAAACCTAATTCAAAAACAATGTAAAACCCTATTGTGGCAATTTCAGGGCTCTATAATAAGCTAGACGCTCTACCCATGACAGCGAAGACAATTGTTCCAAAGATCTAGTCACTAAATGGTTTAAAAAAAAATTGAAAATAATTACATCAGCATATGGACTCTGGAAAATTTCTTCTACGGTAATAAGTTCAGATGGACATTTCCTGTTTCACGTTTCTAGTACAATTGTCTTTTAGACAATAACAGTGTGAAACAATAGTTTGGCATGAGTTCAATGCATACTAAGAAATGCCCCGGCCCTTGAAGGCTGGGATGAGTCAGCCTCCGATGGCAAAGAGACTATGATTTAAGAAGTTGACACATCTCGGACTTTAATCATTCATGTTTCTTGGCCAGTAAAGCGCTCTTAAGTTTAACATTTGCATTTATACAGACAGCATTTAGTCTTGTGCCTTCATAACCTGGCTTTGTTTTTTTTTAAAGATTTTATTTATATATTTGAGAGACAGAGAGAGAGAGAGAACACAAGCCAGGGGAGCGGCAGAGGGGGAGGGAGAAGCAGGCTCCCTGCTAAGCAGGGAGCCGGACATGAAGCTTGATCACAGGACCCTGAGATCATGACCTGAGCCCAAGGCAAAAACTCAACTGACTGAGCCACCCAGGTGCCCCTATAACCTGGCTTTTTAAAAAAACATTGTTTTTAAGGTAAAACTGCAATCCTGAAAAAGAATGTGTTGGCAAATCCTCTTAAGTTGTTAACCAGCACTGGCCTTCGCTCCCACTACTCACCCTCCTGCTCCCACTCTGAGCGGAGTGCCCAGGTGAAATGAGCTTCCGTGCCCCTCATCAGACTTGGCAACCCCCTGGCCATCCTTACCCTCTCGATGGGCCTTCCTACTACTTTGAACGCCATGAGACAGAGCCAGCCCATCCTGGGCTCCTCTTAAACTTGGTAGTTAGTTCACACATCCATCTTTTCTGATTCCAGACTGGGACCTCCAGCATGTGTTGGCATCAAAGCAGCCCAGATCAACTCACGGTACTTGGGTCAGTCATTTCCAATGGCACCCCCATCTCTAATCTTCTGCCACTCAGTTAAGAAAGTAGATGAAGAAAGCATTCTGAAGTCTGGCAGAGCAGGCACGGGGCTCAACAGTGGGACCAGCGTTAGGAGGGGCAGAATGGGAGACGAGAAGTTGCAAAGTGTAAGGAACAGCAATGTAGCAGGCAGTGGAGGGTTGCCCTTCAACCAGGGCCAGAGGATTGCAAGGACGAGAGAGCCAGAGGTAATCCTTGACCAACCCTTCTCTTTCACTTTCCAAATACAACCACTGGCCATGTTCTCCTCCTTTTTTAGTCCGAAAGACCTGCTGTTTTCTTTTTCCCCAATAATAAAGTTTAATTTACTTAAAAATGATAAATGATACGTGTCTGTTTTCAAATTTCAAAACAGTATAGAAAGATAAAGACAAAAAGTAAAAATCGTCTCCAAGTCTATGTAGAAACAGGCACTGTTTTAATATTTTGTTGAAAAGCCTTATAGATATCACTGTATACATACATGCATGCACATTCCTGCGTATGTGTACAGACAATTCTCCAGAAAGTGAGGCATGTTACCCATGGAGTTAGATAATCTTTTGTTTTCACTTACTAGTGGGTCATGGTGTCTATTTCAATTAATATAGCTACATACAATCATTATTAGTGGTTGCATAATATTCCGTTGAGGGGATATGTCATAATTTATTTAACAAATTTTCCACTGAAGGAGATTATTATTTTTTTCAATTTTGACTGTTATTGACAGCACTAATGCTAATACCTTGTATACACACATGTGCTATTATGAGACCTTCTTTACTAATCTCATAATAAAAAAATAGCTCTCATATTTTCATTTCTATTTTTTGATCTTTGGTGAGGTTTTAACATTTTGCAGACCATTACATTCTTTGACAAATCGCTGTGTCCATTTTTCTATTGGAATGCTTTCTCTTACAGAGTCATAGATGTCTTTGTATATATTGAAATCAACCCTTTCATCATTCATAAATGCGTCACCCATTTTTTTTCCAGTTTGTTCTTCACCTTTCAGACTAAATTTTATGATGTTTTTGCTGAAACATTTAATTTTTACATAGTTCAATTTATCAGTAATTTAGTCTTTAGTTTAGCCCTACTGATTTAATCTCCTAACATTTCTACCAGCATTGATCAGATCCTTTGTTTTCTTTCCCTCAGATAACTAGAAGAGTCTGAACTAGCCACCCTGCTCTCTGTCTCCTGGAATCTGCACTCCACACAGCTGTCAGAGTGGGTTTTTTCAATGAAAATCTAGCCAGGTCACTCTTCTGCCTAAGACTGTTCAGTGGTGTGTGTCTTAAATTGGCTATCCATATAGTTCTTCCAGGAGTCAATGAAATGACAACTAACTGCAGCAAATATTCCTGGAACATTATTTATTTGTGAAGATGTTTGAAGAAAGAAAGCACAGTATTTTTATATTAAGAAAAACACAAATATATGATGGAGCAGGATTCAAAATTCAAAGGAATTTTAAAAATAAACCAGAAGATTTCAAAGGAATCAGAATTTAAGTGGCAGTGGTTTAAAGGCAATGGGTACGGAGGACAAGGCTTCATCTCCTTCACATTTGCAGCAGGGAGTGCCTCAAATTCACCAAGATCCATTGCCTTTTCCTTCCCATCCCATAGCTCTCCCCGCCTCCCTTGAAGTCAGGTGTGACTATGTGCTTGAATTCCAGCCAGTGGAATGTGGGAGAAATTAGGGTGATCATATGATTTCTTGTCCAAATCAGGACACTGCTAAGAGTGAAAGAGGATGATATGAATTGTTGCCCTGGGAATTCAGGCATAAATATGGGCGTATGATCACTGCAGAAAGACATGAAGTGTGCCACTGCAGGGTGGGTCCAGGTCTAACTCCCCTGGCCTATCTCCAGTCTGCTGGTAGATGCAGAAGGTGCTAGCAGAAGACTCAATGCCCTGGCCAGAAGCAGGGGGCGGAAGTCTCATGCTAACTGTTCCTGGGAGTGAGAACTCTACTTCAGCATTTCAGACCCTTGCTCGTGACAGCGGTTCTTATACCACTAAGACAACATGGAGCACAGGGCTTCCGGTGGTGTGGCCTCTCCCTAGCCCTCCAGCCTTACCTTGCTTTTCTCTCTAGCTGAAAGGAAAGCTCTAGCAAACTGAATGGCTCTCACTCATACATTTTTAAATACCTGTTTAGGTGTCAATCTCTCCCACTACTCCGAGAACTCCCTGACGGCATCATCACCGTCATCATCATCATCATCAGAACGACATACTGCATGGAAGATCTTATATCTGCAAAGACAGGTTCAAACTCAAGACTTTGGAGAAATAAGCTACATGTTTTTGTAGCCCTCAAATATGAATGCAAAAACATTCTGCCTCCTAGCCTTCACCATTCCTTTATCTTCACCTCTTCCCCATCCCTTATACAAACACACACACACACACACACACACACACACACACACACACACACACGTGCACACATGCACACATTTGCTTACTTCCTGGGGGAATATTTGACTTAATTAACAATAGTAGAATAAGTTCGAAGGAAAAGAAAGAATTAAGATTTTAAGTTCAGATCCTCATGCTGGCCAATAATCCCTACATGAGGTGCTTCGGCTCAGCAGGGGGATTTACCACTCCTGCTCCCCAAGATGATTAAGAGCTGACGTATAAGTGACAATGAGGTACACTAGAGCATGTTATCACCTCAAGAAAGGGGCTTTGCCTGCATGATTTAATTAACATTAATGGTAGTTACGCTGCACACACAGAGCATAATGTTCTCTTTGCTCTAAGAAAAAGGAGGGGCTTTCACTGCCTGGATTATGAAATAGTGATTAACTCATATATACTCAAACATCCATCTAAAAATGGAATCATTCAAGCTGTCAGTCCTTCCCCCTCACCCGCATACAGAAACATAATGGCAGTTGTGAGAAGAACAAGAGTGTTGAGGGGGTGGAAATGAGGAAGGAGGGAAAGAGCAAAGAAAGGAAAGCACAGCAAACGAATATGTTAAGCTCCACCCATAGACAGACACACCACACCCACACACAATCACACACACACACAACACCCACTCTACTAATTAATGCAGCTTTGCTTTCAAGCCAAATATTAGGGAAACATTAATTAGAGAGAAATCTCATTAATCCATTTCCCAGTTCATTAATTATGCATCAATGCCAAGTTTGTGTTGGCCTGACATAAGGTAATCCTATTCCAATAAAGATGTCATGCTGCATATTACACAACAGCTACAGAGCTTTCCTGACTCTTTGGGATGGTATTTGGGATCTGCTCAATTCATATGTTGTATATATTTGTGTCCCCTAATAAGTATTCTGTGATTAACAGATGTCTGTCCTTTAAGCTGACTGTGATGACTTCTTAGCTAGTATTTCATCCATCTTTGTCACAGGCACATTAGGAATTCTGTTCAGCTAGAAAAAAAGTGATACAACATTGTGAATGTACTTAATGCCACTGAATTGTACACTTAAGATGGTTAAAATGATAAATTTAATGTGATATATAGTTTACCACAATAATACTTCTTAAAAAGCAAGGGAGAATAACTGTACATTTTTGAGAATGTTAAATGATAGGAGGACTATAAATGTAGGGGGGGGGAAGTAGTTTACAACAACAACAGTCTCAAAAGACCTAAGAGTGTATTTTCTTTTGTGCAGAGAAAATATTATGAGATGAACTTCAGAGCCCAGACAAGCTCACATGTGCTGTTTGCAAAGAGATTTTGGAAAAGCAAGGACGTCTGAATGGCCTCAGCAGCATATGTGCACTGAGTACCCATTAGATTTCTAGCACAGTACTAGTTAGTCTGGAGTTACCTACTTTTAATTAGGTCTAGTCTCCTGACATATTATTCCCTCTATTCCCAGCTCATTTCTTCATCAATGACAGGACGTCACCACTCCCTCTGACCCAAGTACAAGGAAAAGTTAAAAGGTTTACTAAACTTGGAGTCGTGAGTAGACAGAAGTCACGAGTTTCTTCCACTGATGGACGGGGTCACCCTTTCTACAGTAAGTTTCACTTTTGAGGAGGGTTTCAGATCCATAAAGTGCCACGTGCTTAATAAATACTACAGGGTCACACTCTCTGTGGGTACACAGTAAATGTCAGCTGACTCAGTAACCTTTCCCAACCTTTTAATCAAGGTCTTCGGTATTAAATGTCATCAAATCCTGTCTTCAAGGTGCAAACTGATTGACCCCGGCATCTGGAGAAGAATTTTCTACTCAATATCACACAACTGAATTTACTGCACCAGGGTTCTGTAGCATCAATCTGAAGCAAGATTCTGGCCGGGAAATCACAATGAGTGTGAAATAAGAAAGAAAAAATAGAAAAAGATACAGTGAAGTCTCTGTTAAGAATTCTTTGATTCTTCTAATTTTTCACCATGGAAATATTGCTAATTGATATTTTTATGAAAAGAATGTTGTACACAACCCGATGTTAAATCCCTCTAGTCACTTTTCCTTAACCTTCCCTAATTTAATGTCTTAATTTTGTCTACTGTATTTACTGAACAGGCTGACTGACTTAAGGTCTCCTGTTCGTGTACATATGTACCAAGTCTGCCTTCTCCAGTGAGGGCTTGTTTGTGATCAGTTCGGTCGGCAAGAGACCAGGGAAGACAGAAGAGCTTCTTGCACAATACCGTATCACACTTGGAATGAGAGAGAAAGCAGCGAAGATTATCTCAGGAGAGGCTGCTGAGAGAAGTACCTCTCAGCGTCCAAATGCTCATCAAAGCAAGGGGGGCCTACCGAGGTGAGCGAAATCCTTGCTGGGGAACCAAGCTGTCAGAGAACAAGAAGCAACAGCAGGTCTGAATGGGTGGGCTGCATTTTTGTACATTTCTTAGAATCATGCTCTGTAAGCAGACCCAATTTGTTTGACCAAGAGGGTTGGGACAGATGACATTCAATACCCTCAACTAATGGATCAACTAGTATTTGTGTAGCAGTTTTAAGTTTCCCAAGAAGCTTCACGGGTATCATCCCAAATGACCCTTGAATCAATCCTGTGAGATAAATATTAATCTTACGCACATTTTACAGATGAAGATAGGAATGAAGACTGTCATTCCCTCATAGAAACAGCATCCGGAGCTCTGCTTCCACTCACTGAGTCACCTAGAAGCTACCATGACTCTGTCTAGATGCATGTCGGAGGGGCCAGGTCTATGGGTGTGTGGCCTGCTGACCACCTACTGACTGGCTAGTCAGAGAAGCAGCAGTCATGGGAGCTGCACTTGGGCTGAGAGGACAGTGGGATCTGGGAGGTCTTGGTGAGCCTTTTGAGATTTCAATTCCTCACTTAGAAGGTCCTAGAGGAAAGGAGACCTCGTTAAGTTGTCCACTTATCAATCTCCAATTTTTTTTTAAAGATTTTATTTATTTATTTGACAGAGAGAGACAGCCAGCGAGAGAGGGAACACAAATAGGGGGAGTGGGAGAGGAAGAAGCAGGCTCCTAGTGGAGGAGCTGATGTGGGGCTCGAGCCCAGAGCACCGGGATCACACCCTGAGCCGAAGGCAGATGCTTAATGACTGCGCCACCCAGGCACCCCCCAATCTCCAATTTTTAAATCGAAGATTACCGAGTGATTTGGGGTATATGACTCAGAAGTAATGGAAAGAGTTTAAGTATATTCTCGTTTAAACAAACAAAAAGTCCTCCTTCCAGAGCTATCTACTACGTACATGAATAAGGCTTCTTAGGATAGGCACTACAAAAATAACATTAGAGGTTTTATTGATGCTAAACCTGTCTCATTCCAGCAATAAGAGCTAACTCTTCATGAAGAGATACATGAACTCATTGTAAAACAAAATAAAAGCCCCAAAACAAAAGGGGAAAAAAGGTAGAATTTAAAATTCACCTCACATCCATCTCACTGACATGTATCTCTAATAAAATTATGTTTACTTTGAAGACAAACAGTATAACATTTTCTGCTCAACGGTGTATTAATAATAATTGTAGTGGTGACTCACTTCAGAAAAAGTTTGAGCTTCATGGTTACAGTAAATATTTTTCATTTTAAATTTCAATTTATATAAATATTTTTGTTGAAGTAAAACATAATAGGGTCATCAGTAAAAGATAATCAAGCATAAATATATATTATATTAGAATAAAATTCCATGGGTGAAGTGGAATGAAAACATAAACTTAAGGGGAAAAGTGACATAAATATCTGTAAAGAAAGCTCAATGATTTACTTTTTAAGGGGATTGTGGGAGCATTAAATTGCTACGGTATTTAGATCCTATTAGTTATTAATAAAAAAGGCAAAATAGCAGATTTATTTTTCAATAGAATATTTACAACAGGAAGAAAATTACATCCTCTGCAACTATTTGTACTCACCATAAAAATTTTCAGCTGTAACAATATGCAAGAGGGACACAAACTTTTTCAAAATCCTATTAGTCTCTATGTGAACTGTAAAGTTTAAAGACCACTATGCCATAGGAACAGAACACATCAGTATGTCTAATATGCATAAGAAATGCAGGTATTTCTAAAATCTACTGTAGAAGGCAGAAGATCTACCCAGAGAGTACAGTCTCACCGCAATTCATTATTAAAGCAAACATAACCTATCGACATTCAATGTCTCCTACAACTGTCTGCCTGATTCTTCTGTGTTACATTTTTAAACCTACTGACCAGCTCATTGCGTATATCAGGAGGAAATAAGAATGGAGGAAGCTGATATAAAATAATTATAATTTTGTGATCTGTAGTGATAAGTCACACTGTGATAAATGACAATTCTCTTACATAATAAAGGAACACACACACACATGATCACATAATCCTTCACCCCTAACATAACTCACCTGGCCGACATGTGCGATTATATTAGTTTTCCAAGAGTTGCTCCTGATGACTAATCAGGAAATTACTTACCCCCATGGAATGGCATAAACGTAAATAAAAAGGCTGACATTGTACACAGGAACAACAACACATTGAACGGGAAATGACAATCTCTCTACGTGTTTTAATTTATCTTTGGGGCAAAGTGACAATAAACCATCAACGTTAAAACAGAACTGAATTTTGATGAAAATTCAGGGGGAAAAGGATTTAAAACAACTTTGCTGGGGCCATCAGAACATGGAGTTCTGTTACAAAAGTGTTCGGAAAAAGCTTTACAATCTAAACACATTGAAACTCCCTAGTGTAAAACTCTCCAGGCTAAATTATGGGAAAAGCCAATGTCGTATCAGCACCAAACAATCGTCCAGCATCAGAATGAAAAGAAGGAAATGTTGTTCTGAATAGCTTGCCAAGGCTAAAGAAAAGTAGAACAGTTGCCGAAGACGGATTGGTTGTGAGGAACAGACTAAAAGGATGCATTCTAATTTGTGTTTGCCACTTCGATTTTGAAATGGGTCATTCTCTTGAAACTCGCAGTAAATATAGCTGCGTTAGAGAAAAACAGGGAGAGGGGAAGAGAAAGAGAGGGAGGGATGAGAAAGGACTTAACAGGTGACAGTGAGAAAAGCATTTTAACTTTAAGGTTTTTCTCAATCAATATATCCTATAACCCATTATAGATGCATGAATGCTGTTTTCCCTTTTTTAATTCTTGGTGTGACATAAAGATTAGGCTAAGTGTAAAGACAGTAGATCTGGATACTCCCAGAGTAAACAAGTGATTGACAATGTATCTCTGGTGTAGTCTTTAGTAACCTATTTGATCTTTGCCTTGAACAACTTGACTGCTTCAGTATACAATGGAAGAATTTGTAACCAAATTACTTGACAATTTAATATAAAGCAGTGGCTCACAAACATTTGGGGTATAATAATTTTTTAGGTTATTTATAATAAGATAAATTTTCAAAAAGCCCCACAAAGTTAAAGGGAAGAGTATACTAAATCTCCATGTATCCATCATCCAACTTTATCAATTCATGACAAATATCATGTCATCTGTACCTCACCTACTCATTCTACCCCGGCTTATTGTGAAGCAAGTTCAAGATATGAGATGATTTATTTTTGTTTTTAATATGAAACATTTGAGGGTGCTCCCCTGTCGCATTAGAGTGGTTGAATATTTAAGATCACTCAATTAAGAAAATTGACATGTATATATGGATTATTGCCCACCCACTCCCACTTCTTTGCTGACTCTGTGCCCCCGCTCCCCATCCCAGGGGTCAGCAGCCGGTGGTGAGGAAGCTTCTGGCAAAATGAAAATAGCTGGTAACATCGCTTCAAAATGTGCTTATTTATTAGGACTTTTACATATGCTCACAACACAAATACAGCTAATATTTCTTATTTCCTGGGAATGTACTTGTCATTACAGGTTTATAAGCAAATTAGAAAAGATAGTATTTGAATTCTTAACAGAACTGTTTTCCTCTTCACCCACTAAACTGAGCGTTTCTCTGCTAACACAGAACAAAGAACTAACACAGGCCACTGCTTTCTAAAAGTTGTTCCCCCCAACAGCTGTTTAGGGGCCTTTATGACATTGACATTACCTATGAAAAAAAGTCCAGATCTTTGTGGGCTGGAAATCCTTGCACAATACAGCTTGAGAGTTGGCATGCTTTTTGGCAGTCTCCCCAAGAAGCTAAGGAACAAATGAGCAAAGGCTGTGTTCACACACTTGGAAATGACAATTCCACACCAGAAGCCTTGGTACACCCTGTACATTTCCTTTGTATAAAAGACTCATATTCAAAGCTATTTAGCCAGAACTCCTCTTACACATGAAATTCTCTTTCGTAGGAAGAAAAAAAAAAAAGGAAAAAAGCTTCTCTTTTCTCCGTATGAGAGGGATTTCTTTAGTTTTCTTGGTAAAGGGCACAAAAGCAAATCTTCCCTGATTTCTGCTTGGTGCACACATGTAGTACTGATTAATGCTAACGTGATTCACATATTTTAAACATAGTATATTGTATCTCGTGATTATAAATATCATTTAGAAAGTTTGTGATTGGATTATTGGTAGGCACTTAATCCAGGTCAATTTCACCTCTTAAAAAATTTGTGTTTAAATGAACAGAATTATTTCCATTAAATCATATTTAACCCTAATTTTAGCTATATAAAGAGAAAAAATTATAATACTGTTACATTTATACTTTACTAGAGAAAAGCAATCAACTCAAAATGAATTCTTTTCCTAGTTTCATGTAATATTCTGTTTTGTAATTATAAATTTCTGAAAAAAAAATGTCATCACTTGAAGATTCTAATTTTGACTTTATTTTTCTAAACATGTCCATCACGGAGCTGAGCAAATAGAATACATAAGATAACGAAGCCTTGCTTACATAGGACAATGGTTTTCTAAAACATAGTTCAAATGTGAAAGAAGGCAATCTAGTTTTCAACCAGGGAAATTACTATCTGCTTCATATGTACCGTATTAATTAGATTATCCCCAAATCCTAGTAGTTTGCATAATTGTATTTAATTTGCCAGAGGGGTGAAATTATAGCATTGGGCCTCTACTAAGAGGTAAGGCTGTTCAGTCAGTGAAAGCATATCACATGCTAAAGAAAGTGAAATGCATCTGTAATTTTAGAATAATAAAATGTAGTCTTCTTTTCAGGTCCCAATTTGAATAGAAACCCCACCCCCCAACCCCCGCCAGAAATGCACCTGGCTAAATATTTAAATTCATGAAATATGGTTAAATAGTAATTAGTAGCTTATTTATTGCAGCCCCTTCCAGTTTTCCTGTCAATTCCTCAAATGTATTTTCTGCTCATTTAGCTACAGTATCATTAAAATACAAAATTTTAGACATTAAGCTTTTGTCCATTACTTCTTATTATACTTCCTTCTCATGGGATTAATATATTTTCTCTGTATCAAGTAAATCTTTTCACTCCTCACTTTCACCCCTCAAAAATAGAAAACCCCATCATAAACACATTTTCTATTGTTATCTCAAGGGAAAAAAGAAAGCAACTGAGGAAGAAATTTTAGAACTTGCTTATAATGGAGAAAAGAGGAAATGAAAAAAATTGTAAGAAAAAACAAACATGCCATATAAGAATGTCAGGATGTTTTGGTAAAACAACGTTCTTCTAGATTTTATTGAATTTTACTTTGCTCTTAGACCAACAGTGCCCGAGCAAATTTTGTGATCTTGGTATTCAGTGACTGTGGCCTCCTCTGAGCTACCTGGTCTTCCACCAGCCACCCTGAAAATCATGTCAGTTATGCTCAAAATCACTAGCCATCAGGGAAATTCAAATCAAACCACATTGAGATGCCACCTTATGCCAGTTAGAATGGCAAAAATTGACAAGGCAGGAAACAACAAATGTTGGAGAGAATGTGGAGAAAGGGGATCCCTCTTACACTGTTGGTGGGAATGCAAGTTGGTATAGCCACTTTGGAAAACACTGTGGAGGTCCCTCAAAAAGTTAAAACTAGAGCTACCCTATGATCCAGCAATTGCACTACTGGGTATTTACCCCAAAGATACAGACGTAGTGAAGAGAAGGGCCATATGCACCCCAATGTTCATAGCAGCATTGTCCACAATAGCCAAATTGTGGAAGGAGCCAAGATACCCTTCAACAGACAAATGGATTAAGAAGATGTGGTCCATATATACAAGGAATATCACTCAGCCATCAGAAAGAACGATTACCCAACATTTGCAGCAACATGGACGGGACTGGAGGAGATAATGCTAAGCGAAATAAGTCAAGCAGAGAAAGACAATTATCATATGGTTTCACTCATTTATGGAACATAAGAAGTAGGAAGATCGGTAGGAGAAGAAAGGGAAGAAGGAAGGGGGGGGTAAAAAGAAGTGGAAATGAACCATGACAGACTATGGACTCTGGGAAACAAACTGAGGGCTTTAGAGTGGAGGGGCCGTGGGGGATCGGGATAGGCTGGTGATGGGTATTAAGGAGGGCACATATTGCATGGAGAACTGGGTGTTATATGCAAGAAATGAATCATGGAACTTTACATCGAAAACTTGGGATGTACTGTATGGTGACTAACATAACATAATAAAAAATTTTTATAAAAAAATAGAATAAAATAAAGAGCCAGGTCTACTGTTTGGCCCAATTCTGGGTTAGCTCTCTGCTGATGTAACCCCCATCTAAAGCAGTATTATATTCAGATATAGATTATCGTCAGAATCACTCAAGGCACCTTTGACAAAATACGTATTTCCAGAGAACCAACTCAGGCTTATTAAATTGGAATCTTAGAGGTGGAGATTGACATGGCGTTGGGGGGAGGCAGAAGCCAGGAATCAGATTTTTTTTTAAAGGTTTCCCAGAAGATTTTTTAAAAAAGATTATTTATTTATTTATTTATTTATTTATTTATTTATTTATTTATTTAAGAGAGAGAGAGCAGAGGGAGAGGGAGAAGCAGACTCCCCACTGAGCAGGGAGCCCAACGTGGGGCTCGATCCCAGGACCTTGAGATCATGACCTGAGCTAAAGGCAGACAATTTAGCTGACTGAGCAACCCAGGCATCCCCTCAGAGGATTTTTAAAAAGAGCCTTATTGAGATATAATTTGCACACCACAAAATCACCCTTATAAAGAATATAACTCAGGTCGTGATCCCAGTGTTCTGGGATCGAGCCCTGCATCAGGCTCCCTGCTCAGCAGGAAGCCTGCGTCTCCCTCTCCCACTCCCCCTGCTTGTGTTCCCTCTCTTGCTGCCTCTCTCTCTGTCAAATAAATAAAATCTTTAAAAAAAAATACAATTCAGTGGTTTTTAGTACTTTCACACATACATGCAGTCCTCGCCACTGTCAATCTTTGATCATTTTTATCACCTCACAGAGAACCCCATACTCTTTAGCTACTATCCTATTTATCCCCAATCCCCACCTTCAGCTCTAAGACACCATTTCTGATTCTATAGATTTCCCTGTTCTGGATTTTCATATGAATGGAATCATATATGATTTTGTGTGACTGGCTTGTTTCCCTTAGCATAATGTTTACAAGGTCCAACCAAGATGTTATTAGTACTCTATTCCTTTATTGGCCAAATGATATTCCATTGCATGGATGGAGCACATTGTGTTTATCCATTGGTCCGCTGATGAACATTTGGGTCCCCAGAAGATTTCATCTTTAGCCATATGTAGTGACCATTGATAGGAGAAGACCGAGTGTTGGTCTCAGGCAGTTCCAAGCTCTCCTCAGAAAGCAGCTGAGTGTTTTACACTGCAAGTGCAGAGAAGAGCATGGCTGGAAAAGCAGGACTTAGGATGGCATTCTGGCTCTGCCCTTAGTCATATGACCTGGGCAGTGGCTTTCATTCTCTTTATCTCCACTTGCTCATTTGTAAATTAGGAATAATGATTCTACTTCAAGGAATTGTTGTGAGGATACGTACGACAATCTGAGTCATGTGCCTAAAACTGCCTACAAGACTGTTTTATTCTATGCATTTGGTATTTTATACATGACAGCTATTCTTCTTATTCTTATTTTCCTTGTTGAGTAACAGAGCTCAAGCTCTTAACCATGACACTTGCAATATAGTTTTTCTTCCATGTGGTTGTATGTAAGATAATGGAAAAGATATTGTTCATGAACTACAAAATGATGTTTCTGCAGCTTGAAGGAGGCTTTGACAGTTACTCGTGAAATCCCCTTGATCTACAGGTGAAAAGACAAAGCGAGGCATTGAAGTGGTAAGCCCGGTGTGTTTATTTCAGTCTCCTGTCTTCCAGTCTAGTCTGCACCGCAAAACACTGTCCAGACAGCAAGGGTCCATGTTGTTTTTTAATGGTAATGTAGTATTAGAACGCCAAGCTACATGTTTAGGATAGCTACACTTTTATGTCTGCCTTAAACATCCTTACTTCACCCTCCTGCTGGAAAATTCCCACCCATTTTTTTTTTAATAATCCAAAAGACAGTCTTAACTTTAACTGATTTTCTATAAAAATATTTTTCCATATTATTTTTAATTCTTTTTTAAAATTTAAATTCAATTAATTAACATATAGTGTATTATTAGTTTCAGAGGTAGAGCTCAGTGATTCATCAGTCTTCTATAATATTCAGTGCCCATTACATCACGTGCCCACCCATTCTTAAGGCTCAGCTCAAATGGAATCTTTTCTATGACAATTCCTTTTCTCTTACAAAGTTCGGTCCTAGTTTCTTTCTTTTTTTCCCAAAGTATGTGGCACCCCTTACACTATTGCATTTTGAACGCCGTTTAAAGATCCAACCAGAGAACAACAGCATGGTACAGTGCACTGGTTTTCAAATGGAGTTCCGTGGCGCCTCTTCACTGCAGACCCAGGGATTTGAGAAGGAAGGAGCTCTAGGCTTCACACTTTTAATGAGCAGTTCTGCTATTATCTATTTGGTTTATCTTCATCTCAGCATTGATCTATTTGGCTTATTTGCATTTCAGTAATTAGATTCTTGACAGGAAAGAAACAATTTAAAAACTCCTGGCATAGTTGAGAGACCTTGAGCTTTGGAGTCAAACAGGCCTGACTCTAAATCCCAGTTATACCACTGCTATCCCAGCTGTATATCCTTGGTTCAAATACTTAACCACTTTGGGCTGTCATTTCTACGTCTGTCAAACAAGGAGAGGACTATCTACAGTGCTGGGGGGGGGTGTCAATAAAATGTGTGTAATAGAATAGTGCTTGACCCATATAAGCTGGATAAATGAATTCCCTCCCTTATTTATTGTAATTATTTCTTTATTTCCCTAC
>NW_024423564.1:20548424-20633158 GCF_017311325.1 Ursus maritimus
TGTAGGATCTTTACATTCTTTCTACCTAACATAACCTACTTCAAATAGACACTTAATGCATGTTTTATTGAAGGGAAGCAAATGTGATAGGATACTAGAATGTTTTCTTTTTTTTTCTTAAAATAGCTTGACTTAGGTATATTGGAAGGTTTTAACATTCCTGTCTCAGTAATTCATAAAAAGAGGAAAAATTAGTAAAGAGATTGGATTCTAGAACAAAATAGGTTCAATATTGAGAATAGAGGTGGATGACAAAGAGCTTTGAATGCTATACTAACATTTTAAACTGAAAGTTTTATGAGAGACTATGGACTATGAGAAACAAACTGAGGACTTCAGAGGGGAGGGGGGTGGGGGAATGGGATAGACCGGTGATGGGTAGTAAGGAGGGCACGTACTGCATGGTGCACTGGGTGTTATACACAACTAATGAATCATCGAGCCTTACATCGGAAACCGGGGATGTACTGTATGGTGACTAATATAATATAATAAAAAATCATTAAAAAAAAAAAACAAAAAACTGAAAGTTTTGAAAGGTAGAGGTGTGACAATATTTACTTTTTAGGAAAACAGATAATGTAGTACAGTGATCCTTTTTTTTTTTATGTTGTATTAGTCACCATACAGCACTTCATTAGTTTTTGATGTAGTGTTCCATGATTCAATGTTTGTGTATAACACCCAGTGCTCATTTCAACAGAAGGTGCTGGGGTATAGTTTGACTTAGCAGTTGAAAGTGTGGAATCTGCATTCAAATCACAGCTCTGTCACTTATGAGCGGGAAAATGTTTGGAAGGAGATTTTACTGAAAAAAATGCATAAAGTACAGTTGTCTTCTAGAGCAATATTCTGTGGCCCCACCCATGTGCTTCCTTATGTGTGGTAGGCAGAATAATGCCCATCACTTTACCCCCAAAGATGACTACTACATCCTAATCTCTGGAACTTGTAACTATGTTGCCTTGCATAGCAAAAGGGAATTTGCAGTTGTGATTGAGGTTATAGAACTTGAGTTTGGGAGATTATTCCTCCAGATTACCTTGGATAAACCAGGTGGACTCAATCTAGTCAGAAATCTTCCAGCTGTGATCAGAAATAGCAGCAACAAAGACTTCATGCACCATTGCTGGTTTGTAAGATGGAGGAAGAGGGCCATGAGCCAAAGAATATGGTGGCCTCTAGAAGTCAACAGTGGCCCTCAGTTTACAGCTAAGAAGAAAATGGGGCCTCAGTCCTTCAACCACATGGAATTAAATTCTATCAACACCTGAATGAGCAAGGAAGTGGAAACTCCCTTAGAACCAGAGAAAGGAGTGTAAACCTGAAGAAACTTTGATTTTAGCCCGGTAAGACCCGTACTGAACTCCTGACCTACGGAACTATAAGACAAAAAATTTCATTGTAAAAAAACAAAACAAAACAAAAAACCCAGAAACTTTGCATTGTGTTAAACCACTACATTTTCGATAATTTTTATAGCAGCAATAGAAAAACTAAATTTCACATTACTAACTTTTGGAATAAAAATGATTTCCAATGGGCTGTGGAAACATAGAAAATGCAATTTAAAAGTAGTTATTTTGTTTTTTATTTTTATTTTTTTAAAGATTTTGTGTATTTATTTTAGAGAGAGAGAGAGCACACAAGTGGAGGGAGGGTCCGAGGGAGAGAATCTCAGAGAGTCCCCAGTGAGTGTGGAGCCTGACGGGGGAGTCTCAATCCCAAAACCGTGAGATCATGACCTGAGCCGAAACCAAAAGTCAGAAGATTAAGTGACTGAGCTACCCAGGCACCCCTAAAAGTAGCTATTTTCAATTAAATATTAATCTGTTATTGCTACTAAGTGTGACTCTACTTCATTTTAATTAGCTTATGGGACTATGGGGAGCTTTTAAGTGTCAGGAATAGGTTTGTCTTGTTTCATGGAACACACTCATAGGAGGCAGGCCTACACCCTTCTTCTGACTGTTAGGTTAACTCAAGTTAAGAAACAAATACCCAGGGGCGCCTGGGTGGCACAGCGGTTAAGCGTCTGCCTTCGGCTCAGGGCGTGATCCCAGCGTTCTGGGATCGAGCCCCACATCAGGCTCCTCCGCTAGGAGCCTGCTTCTTCCTCTCCCACTCCCCCTGCTTGTGTTCCCTCTCTCGCTGGCTGTCTCTCTCTCCGTCGAATAAATAAATAAAATCTTTAAAAAAAAAAAAAAAGAAACAAATACCCAAATGTTTGAGAAATAGGATGTAACTGAAAGGATTAATTAGGACAGGGATTCTTGTGATAGTAAATACCTACAACACGTATAGGCTTAAGCAACAACACTAATACATTGATGACCTTATTCAAAATGGTGACATGACAGGAACATCAAAGGACACTCAACAAAGTGAGGAAAGTAATATTTGGGGGTACATATGGACAACTTGATTTTACAAGCCATGATTGGGAACTGCATAGGACTGTAATTTTTTACCTCAAACACGGCCAGTTCTTACTGATCTTCCTCTCTAGTATCTCACACCCCCTCTGCACAACACCTTATACAATGAACTTTAAGATACTATCCCTGTTCGGCTGATAAAGTGTAGCAAACTTGATTTTAAATAGATGGCCTGTCACTCCAAGATTAGATTTCGATTTTCTTCCATAAAGGACTTCCTTGAAATAACATTTATTGCAACAAAATCTGAACTATAATGCTCATTCAGTTCCATAATACCCAGCGTTACAATTCCCGTATTTAATACAGTTGACATTCCGAATAGAATTCTGTCCATTTGTAATAAATATTCTCTCATGGATTCGATCTCTGCTTAAGCTTATTATCTGATCATAGCTGCCATTCTAATCTGCCTGTGTATGTCCCCACAGGACTGCTATGCCCAGCTTCCCTTTGCTTATTCTGAGAGGAAGATGAGCAGTGCAGAGCCGGGAATGAATTGCGTAATTGGGTAAGGTTCTCTGTCCTGCCTCCAGGCTGCTCTGTCCCCTTCCAAGGGCCCACTGCCTTTTTGCCCTGCAACTCTCCTCCCCTATCAAAACAGGAATGAGTGTGATATCATCTTTTCTAACTAAGACTGATTCAGATATTTGTATTTTTAAGCGTCTTATCTCTAATTGTGGAATGAAAGGATTTATCAACAGTTAAAGTGATTTTTTTTTCCTTTTAGGCAAACAGTGGAAGGGAAATGCTGGGTTGAATGCTAACCCTGAAGGCAAAACAATTTTAGTTATAGTAGAGTGCAGTGTGTGTTGGGGGAGGAGGAAGTTGTAGTGAGAGAGGTTTGTGTGGAGAAAGACGATCAGATATCGGAAAGAACACCAGGCTATGTAAGAACCTTTCTTATTCTGGGCCTTCTCTCCTTTTGAGCCTAATGTCTCTCCTTTCATTCTTTGGCTCAAGAGTCTCAAATTTTGGGGCTCTGGGGTCCATTCATTCCTCAAAAGCAGAGCCTGAGCATGAATTAAGGTGATTGACTTTGTATGGGAGGTGCAATCCCCGGGCAGTGAGAGTGAGGGAGAGAGAAGGTAACAGAAGGTCACCATGTCGGTCACTACTCCATAATAAGCCATGGAGAGACTGAGACAATCACTTGGTAGTTTTCACCTGCTCAGCCACCCTGGGAAACTGTGCCTGAGAATGCATGAAAGAATTGATCAGTCTGGCTCCCTCTCGTCTCCCAGCTTCCACTGGTTTAGGATCCTATACTTCTGGATATAGCATCTGACTGATCAGGAAGCCAAATCCCACGCCCTGCGGTGAAGTGTTTCATCTGAGCCCATAAATGAGAGAAGCAGCCAGAGACTCCGGACATATGGGTGGTTACCTGGCTACACAGCAATAACCAAAGTGAAAGGCCAATATTCTTGGACAAGCAATTAGTTTGACTTCAAGGGGTACTATAATTTTAAAGAGAATTAGCAGGGAAGAGCAAGAAGCAGAATTGAGCAAGACAGGAAACACTCAGCAGTTTAAACTGGATTTAGTAAAGAATCATGTTGGACTAGAGACTGATCAAAGAGCTGAGGGGGTCTAATTTTCCTGGGATATGGTAACAATGAAGATGCTAAAAATCAGGTGGTAGCGCATGCTGGCTCCCTTGGAAGTGAGGGATAGCTAGTACCCCAGCCAGCAGTTGATGATGTAGGAGACAAGATCCAGTTCCCAGGAATGGAGCACAGGGTACAAAGATCCAGCCATTGGATGAGTGTCCATAGTAGGTTTCAGTTCCAGGCAGGCAACTGGAATTTTTAAAAAAAGGGGGACACCAAGACAAGGGGCCTCATAGCTGGGCTGTATAAACATGGCAGGATTTTTACAGACGGATGAAATTATTAATAGTATTTGTATTAATACCAAGAATTTGTAGTCGGTAGTGATGATGTACACTGGCTATTTCTCTATATTACTTAATTTTCCCAACGGCTCTCTTCGATAGATACTTTTATTATTTCCATCTTACAGATGAGGAAATGAAGAGTCAGGAAAGTGAAATAACCTGTCCATGGTCACACAGCTAATACATGAAGGGACTAAGACCTAAACCCAGAGGAGTCTGTCTATTCCGGAGCGTATGCCTCCAAGCACCATTGAAAATATCCAATGAATTAAAGCTCACAAAGTTCTTTTCTTTTCTTCTCACGAAGTTCTCAGCAGTTTCAGTCATATAGTAAGTACTCAGTGAATACTACATATTATCAGTTATCATTGTTACTAGTAGTAGTATTTAATAGGAGCAGTACTACTGACTGTAGTGGTAGTAGTCAGGAGGTCACTAGTGCTGGGAACCGTCCTCAGGAGTAGGGTCCGAGAGTCAGGTGCGAGGGAGAAGTCCAGATACAGGGACGCACAATGCAGAACACTGTCTTTCTAACAAATGGAATTAAGAGGTCACATAGGATAGGAGCTAAAAGCATGGACTTTAGAACTACAAAGGCCTATGTTCTGTTATTGATTAGCAGCGAGACCTTGGGGAAATTACTCAACAGATGTGAGCTTCAAATAACTCACAACTGTACCTGGCAGAGGACACAGCATATAGTAATAATTTAAGCAAAGCTTGTAGGATAAACTCACTGCTTCATTTCCACACTTTTCCACTCAAGAAAAAAACCAAAAAAACAAAAAACCCAGGGGAGCCTGTTTGGCTCAGTCCATAGAGCATACACAACTCTTGATCTCGGGGTTGTGAATTCAAGCCCCATGTTGGGCATAGAGCTTACCCAGAAATAAATAAATAAATAAATAAATAAATAAATAAATAAATAAATAATCACTACCTTTAAGCAAGCAGTAAATCACTACTGTCTCTTAAAAAACAAAAACAAAAACAAAAAAAGCTCAAAGTCAAACCAAAAACTATCCTCAGTACACAGCTGCTATTTAAACTCGTAAATACCAAGGTGAAGTCGTCCCACTGAGTGTAGCTAGTTTTTCAACAAATATAATTTGTCACCCACATCCACCTAACATTTCAGTAGCCTCCTAATCTGTGCCCCCCAACTGTCGCAGGACTAAAGAAAAATGTGTGATGTGCTGTTCCTCTCATCCTGATTCTGCATTGCCACAGCATACATTCTAGTGTTATTCATTTATCTGAAGCTATTCTGATTTGACAAGCAGGAGGAAAATTACAAAGAATGCATATTTATCCCCCCCAAAACAGGTAACTTTAAAGAAAATAACTCTCATTTTAACTATGGTGCAATTATACATGAAAATAAATATATATTAAAAGGAACAGGTCATCTCTTTCATTAGTAACCCTTCACTGCAAATTTGAATTTCACTTCCTGGGACTCAAAGAAAATAATGCTTTAATTCATGAGGGAGGGAGAAAGGAAGGGAGGAAAAGGGCGGGGTGGGGGGGGGGAAGAGAGAGAGATTGAGAAAGAGAGAAAGGAAAAGAACGTTACTGCCACCTCTCGCTCACTTCTCTAGAAATGAGAAAATGCCCAGAAACCCTGGCACTCGCTTGCCAAAGGTTCACACAGACAGTCTGACTTTTGTTTTTACTTCCATGACCTTTGATGGGTCTGAGCGCAGTCAGACCAGCTTTGCATATATATTGACACCATGGAAACCACACAGATAAGCTTTGGGTTTGTGTGCTGTGCGTACTTTGGCACTTAACAATGATACACATATTTTCCTGTTAGAGTTCCCAAAGGCTTTGTTCTGATCTTGAGTTGCTTTTCTCTTTTATTCAGCTTTTGAATTTCTTCATAATTACTTCAAAAATGCATGTATTTTTAAACTGGTGTTTTCCCCCCCTCTCTCTTAACTATAGTTCCATTTTGTTTCGGAGTGCATTGTATGAATGCTTGCTTTAACAGAATTAGGAAGGGTTCTGTTCAAGCTGAGAAACACACACTCTCCCCCTGAGCTTCTAGAAAGATACAAATAAAGGAGTCTGAGTCTCTGGAGGAGGGTCACCTTCTCAGATACAGACATTCTCTATTTCTTTCTACCCAGGAGTTTCTGAGCTCTGGTTGACATCTCTGATTGTCTTTTAGAACTGGTCCCTCCTACCCTTCTGGCAAAATATCACTTGCTTCGGTTAGTTGACACCCCCTCATTGAGTGTATCATTGAGGACAAAGTCTGCACTCCTGGAACTTTACAGAGAGACATTTCAAGAATGACAATTTTTATTAATCTGATAGATACATTCTAATTTTTAAATTGTAGTTTGCTATGGACTGAATGTTTGTGTCCTCCAAATTTCATATGCTGAAGCCTAAATCCCCACTATCGGGGCATTTGGAAGGGGGGCCTTTGGGAGGTCATTCAGTCCTGGGGCTGGAGCCCTCATGAATGGGATTCATGTTCTTATGAGAACAGACAGGAGAAAGATGATTTTTCTCTTAGCCACGTGGGGATACAGCAAGAAGGCAGTTGTCTACGAGCCAGGAAGGGGGACCTCACCAGACACCAGATGTGCTGGCACCTTGATTTTTGGCATCCTCACCTCCAAGAACCGGGAGAAATAAATTTTTATTGTTTAAGCCATCCAGTCTATATTCTTTTTTTTTTATTATTTAAGATTTTATTTATTTGACAGAGATAGAGACAGCCAGCGAGAGAGGGAACACAAGGAGGGGGAGTGGGAGAGGAAGAAGCAGGCTCCCAGAGGAGGAGTCTGATGTGGGGCTCGATCCCAGGACCCTGAGATCAGGCCCTGAGCCGAAGGCAGACGCTCAACGACTGAGCCACGCAGGTGCTCCAGTCTATATTCTTTCTATTATAGCAGCCTGAACTGAGTAAGATATTGTTTAATATGTATAACAAAATTTACTCTTTTAACCATTTTCAAGTGTACCGTTCAGTGGCATTAAGTGCATCCATATTATTATGAAACCATCAGCGCTACCCATCTCCAGAACTTTTTCATCATCCCAAATTGAGATTCTGTGCCCATCATAAAATAACTCCCTATTATTCCTTTCTTCCATCCCTGGCAACCACCATACTACTACTTTCTGTCTCTATGAATGGGATTACTCCAGGTACCTCATATATAAGTGGAATCATACAACACTTGTCCTTCTGTACCTGGCTTATTTCACTTAGCATAATGTCCTCAAGGTTCTTCCATGTTGTACCATGTGTCAGAATTTCATTCCTTTCAAAAACTGAATAACATTTCATTATGTACATATGTAACATATATTGTATATATATCCCACATGTTATATATATTCTAATACATATATTTACATTCACATACATATTCACACACATGTACAGATATACATATCATTTTGTGAATGGACAATATCAATGGACATTAAGGGTATTTCCACATTTGGCTCTTGTGAATATTGCCACTATGAGCACGGGTGTACAAATATCTGTTCTAGTGCCTGCTTTCAATTCTTTTATATATAGAGCTAGAAGTGGAATTGCTATATCGTATGGTAATTCTATGTTTCATTTGTTGGAACTGCCATAATATTTCCCACAGTGGTTAGTTACATTCTAACTAATGGTGCACAAGGGGTCCAATTTCTCTACATTCTTGCCAACACTTGGTATTTTCTGTTTTGCTTTGCTTTGATAATAGCCATCCTAGTGGATGTGAAGTGGTATCTCATTGTCATATTCTGACTTTGAATAAAATAAAGGGTGTGGTCTAAATCTCCAGATGTTCTTACCAAAGATTTGAAGTCACCACTGACAATTTTATAGCAAGCAAAGAGTATTTTATAGGATTCTTAAGATGGTGCCATTTTACTGGAATGAATGAATAATTAAAGAACAATTAGCCAAATAGTTAAAGAACCAGGCAGGATAGATGACTATGGGAAATCGTCTTGAAGAGTTACTTTTGTAAGATGCGCAGGACTTCATGTCTAATTGGATTAGAAGAGGGAAGAACATAGAAACTCTTTCATGTTTCTGATATGGGCAATTGATAGATGGTAGTCCTATTTATCAAGATATGGAACACAGGGGTGAGAAGGACTGCTCTGGGGGAGGGAATTACAACAAAATATGCTGAGTGTCCAAGTAGACATGTTCAGTATGCTCCTGAGTCTAGCAAATTGGAGAAAGCTGGGGGAGACTAAGAGATTTTGGGATTATCACTTTATGGTGATGCCATCAGCTTCGAGACTTCATTAATATGCAGGCTGAGAAGGGACAGCACAGGACAGATCAGTGGGATGCACGAGTAGCTGAGAGTGGGCAGAGGAAAAGTCAGAAGAGATGATTCTAGAGTGAGGAGAAATGAATGGTTCCATGGAAACCAGGCAAAAAAAAAAAAAAAAGAAAAAAAAGATTTTAGCCCTAAGCGTCAAAGCTGCAGACAGATTAGATAAATAAATGATGAAAACTGCCTACTGGATTTGGCACCTAAGGGCCACAGAAAACATTGATAGAGCTGTTGCAGTGGAGTGGGGGGGGGCAGGAGCCTATGGGGGTAGGAAGAAAGTGGAGAAAGCAAATAAAGCCCAGTCTTTCAAGAACCCTGGGAGTGAGTAGGAGAAATTCAGGGTGGCAGCTTAAGAAATGCACTTTTTTTTTTTTTTCAAACTGAGAAAGACTTGAGCTTGTTTACAGGCTGAAGGGGAAGAGCTAAAGAAGAAAAGGAGGTTGAAGGGACAGGAAAGAAAAGAGACGGCTGATGGATCCAGGTCCTGAAGGAGGTGGGAGGGAATGAAAGCCCAAGCACGGGTGGCTGGATTAGGGGTTTGAAACCTCTCCTTTTGGAACAGGGAAAAGAGGCTAAGTTACAGCATATGCAGATATCTTTTTAGAAGTGGGGGGAAGGGCAGGAAGTTCAGAGTATTCATGCATGATATAGCCTTTATGAAATAGGAAGTAAAGTTATGTACTAAGAAAGGGTAATATTTTAGAAAGTCAATATGGTAGAATAGTGCAGTATATGTTGAATGAAGTAAGAATTAAAAGGAAGAAGGCAACTACCATAGCAGTCTAGGTATGAGGTTATATGGGACTTAAGCAGAGTGATAGCAATGAGGTTGGAAAAGTGAGATAGACAGCATGCTCTTTTCCCCTCATTTTCTTCTGAAAGTTAGAAGGATTACTTTTTTTCTGATGAACAAATCCCAGTAGACAAAGCCCATGCCAAGGGAAATGCTATATGACACCAACATTTAAAAACATCAGAGCTGGAACAAAGCATCCCTGGAGCGACAAGACTTTCTAAAGCCAAGTTGTTAGATTACAGAGATGAATACCAGTATTAACTTGCCCTACCTATTTCAATCTCGGGGCTGCTTATCTTAGCACCTTCCCTCCCTCTCCCTCTCCTCTCTCTGTCTCTCCTTTCTCCCCTTCCCCACATTCTTATGTCTGTACATATACACAGAGAGTAGAACAATTGATTTGGGAGGAACTAGGGTAAAGGCACAAAAAATCCCGACATAAATAAAATCCTATTGAAACCAACAATAAAGATCATGATTATGAATAACCCATTTTTTAAAATTGTGGTAAAATATACACAACATAAAATTTACCACCCTAAAAAATTTTAAGTGTACAATCCAGGGGCATTAAGTACATTCACATCATTGTGCAACCAATAACACTACCCATCTTCAGAACTCTTGCATCATTCCAAATTGAAATTCTCTTCCCATTAAACACTAATTCCCCTCTCCCCACTCCCCAGGGCCGCTGGTAACCACTATTCCACTTTCTGTTTCTATGAATTGAACTACTCTAGATACCTTTTATAAACAAAATCATAAAATATTTGTCCTTTTTGTCTGGCTTATTTCACTTAGCATAATGTTTTCAAAGTTCGTCCATGTTGTACCACACATCAGGATTTCATTCCTTTTTAAGGCTGAATAATATTCCACTGTGTATGTATGTGTATATATATATATGTATGTATATACGTATATGTATGCATATATATATACACACACACACACATACATACGTACCACATTTTGTATATCCATTCATCCATCAAAGGACAATTAAGTTGGTTCCATTTTTTGGCTATTATGAACAATGCTGCTGTGAACATGAATGTACAAATATTTGTTCTAGTCCCTGCTTTCAATTCTTTTGGATATATATCTAGAATTGGAATTCTTGGATCATATGGTAATTCTATGTTTAATTTTTTGAGTCACCACCATACTATAACAGCAGTTACACCATTTTATATCCCCACTGGCCATGCACAGGGTCCCAAGTTATTTACATCTTTGCCAACATTTTTTATTTTCTGTTTGTTTGTTTTTAATAATAGCCACTCTAATGGGTGTGAAATGGTATCTCATTATGGTTTTGAGTTGCATTTCCCTAATGGTTAGTGATGTTGAGTGCCTTTTCATGTGCTTATTGGCCATTTGTACATTTTCTCTGGGGAAATGTTTATTCAAATCTTTTGCCCATTTTAAAATCAGCTTGTTTGGCTTTTTTATTGGTAAGTTATAGGAGTTCTTTATATATTCTGGCTATTAATCCCTTACCAGATATAATTTGCAAATAGTTTCTCTCATTCTCTGGGTTGCCTTTTCACTCTCTTGATAGTGTCCTTTGATGCACAAAGTTATAAATAGTTCATTTTGACTCCAGTTAATACAAAGTGGTGTACTAAAAAGAGAAAATTTCCTTTGGAAGGGTTGTGAGAGATGGTACCTGACATGAAGTTCCAGACAGCTGGCCCTCTTGCCAGCTGCCTCACATTGAGTTCTTGCAAAAGCTCCCCTTGCAAGACCCTTTGGGGGCTGTTCTGCTGCCCTCAGGAATAAAAGCCTCTATGATCCAGAGTTGCTATGCACCAAATTTTGATGCCTTTTAAATACCTTGATGCCCGTAGCACTAGAAACGCTTTCCTATTTAAAATAAAAGTTAAATTTTAAAATAAAAATAAAATATAATAAGAAGTTCTCTGAAGTAAATTTGAAACAAAACCTCTAGTTACCATATATTTATTGAATACCTTATTTGCACCAAAAAGACACTGAACCTCTTTCTAAAAATTTCTACAAATATGGAACAATTTTTTCATTCATTCATTCATGCACTCAGTGAATATTTATTGAGCCTTTATTTTGCCAAGTCTTTCTTGTCATAAGCCACTGGCAGAAGATGGCAAAGAAACCACCCTAATGGGGGTGCCTGGGTGGCTCAGTCATTAAGTGTCTGCCTTCGGCTCAGGGCGTGATCCTGGATCCCTGGGATCGAGCCACACATCAGGCTCCTCCGCTGGGAGCCTTCTTCTTCCTCTCCCACTCCCCCTGCCTGTGTTCTCTCTCTTGCTGGCTGTCTCTCTATCAAATAAATAAATAAAATCTTTAAAAAAAAAAAAAAAAAGAAACCATCCTAATGATCTCCTTATTAGGACACAGTTATTCTTCAGTCAACATGACCCAAATTATCTGCCCCAGACTACAGATGCCTCCAGACTCTGGCTTCCTAGGTTTTCTTGTTCTGGCAATAGCATATGATAGGCTGAAGAGAACAATGGCCAAGAATCAAAATAGCTTAGCTGGTTTCTATCATGGTAAGTCCTGTGGAGGAACTTTTGCTGTTCCTCCTGCTTTCCAAAAATACTGATACTTGACTAGCATTGAAAATCATGGAGGGGCACCAGGGTGGCTCTGTCAGATAAGCATCTGCCTTCAACTCAGGTCATGATCCCAGGGTCCTGGGATTGAGCCCTACATTGGGCTCCCTGCTTAGCTGGGAGCCTGCTTCTCCCTCTCCCTCTACCTGCCACTCCCGCTGTTTGTGCTCTCTCTCTCCCTCTGTCAAATGAATAAATAAAATCTTAAAAAAAAAAAAAGAAAGAAAATCATAGAGGAAAAACTAGCCTATATTTTTCATCCTTGCAAATGTCTGACTTGACTACATGATATGTACAGATGTTTTATCCTGCAAGTGGACACCACACTGGGCAGGAACCATATTCCTTCTTGCCACCATATCAAAAAAGTTACAAAAATCTGGATTTCAGGCTTCTCTTGAAAAAGTAGAAGACCTGGGGGTGCCTGGGTGGCTTAGTTGGTTGAGTGTCTGCCTTTGGCTCAGGTCACGATCCTGGACTCCCAGGATTGAGTCCCACATCGGGCTCCCTGCTTGGCAGGGAGTCTGCTTCTCCTTCTGACCCTCCCTATTTTCGTGTGTGCTCTCTTTCTCTCAAATAAATAAAATCTTTTAAAAAATTAATTAAAAAGAAAAAGTAGAAGATCTGGCAACCCTCAGTCCATGTTCTCACCTGTCAAGAAATATATCTTTTTCTTTTTCTTTTTTGTTAACTGGATGACCATTTGTCCATTCATTCATGTTGAGTATCCACTCTAGAGAAGTCATCGTGCTAAGCATCAGGGATTATTAAACATTGTCACTGTAGAATTTGCTCCAGGGTTTTTGGGAATGGGATGAAGCAGAAACCAGATCTGGCTGACCCTCGTCAGGAAAACTAAACTGGCTTTAAGTTCAGCCTTCTTTAACAGAGTGACAAGCGTTTCAAACTGAAAGATTAGGCCCTACGTGGTTGAGCACTGGTCTTTAAGTTGGGGTACAAATATGAAGAGGAAGAAAGGAAGAGTGTTACAGGTCCTGTGAAATCCTCCCATTTGGGATAGGCTTCCCAGACAAGTGGATACAGATCCAGTTTCCAGAGAGAAAGGACTGGCAAGTAAAGATATTAGGCTCTAAACTAATAGGGATTGTTTTGGGTGGTGGTGGGGGCAACAGCGGTGGGCAGTACATTCACAGGTCGGTCTGAACTCACTGCTGGTTGCTCCATTGGTAAAGATTAAGCCTAGAAACTGAGCAGAGCTGAGCCTGCAAACTGAAGGCTCTCAGTTCTTACACCTGAGCAAGGTAAGAGAAAGGCATAACTGATTTAGTAGACTTGTTTATGAACTACTAGGTATCACAGAGAAGAAAGTTCCCCTTAACCTGCTGGAATCAGGAGGTTTTTCAAGGTGATATTTTAACCATTTTAACCTTCAAGGATTAAGCCAGAGTTTCACAGATTGAGAAGAGGATAAAGGAACAGGTATCCAACAAACACACATTAACCACCAACTGAGGACAACATGCTGGGTGTATAAAGATGAATAAACTAGGTACCTACTTTCAAGTAGCATAGTCTTGTGGGGAGAAAAATATACAGCAATCCTTAGAATAAATTAAAATTAGTGTAATAACATAAATATTAATATAAAGTAGGAAGGCAACAGAAAAGCAAGAGAAAAGAATTCTCCTAGTAGGAGTAAGAAGAGGTTCATACAGGAGGGGGGTTTAAGTTGGGTCCTGACAGATGTGGATGAATTCACCAGACAGACTGTGAGGGCGTTCCAAGCTGAAGATAGAGTGTGATGGAGCACTGGACCTTGAAAGTACATTTCAGAGAGTTGCAAACAATTCATCATTGCTGAAGCATAAGGTAAGAAGAAGGAAGCAATGAAGATAAAGTTGCCGAAGGATGAGGGCTGGAGGACATTGGCAGTTTGGAAGAATGCCAAGTAGTCTGCAGTGGCTGGAGTGTAAGGTGCACAGGATAGAATGACTTGCTGATGTTACAAAGATAGTATAGAACGGATTGTTAAGGCCAATATATGTTACGGAGCTGTGGTTTTTAAACTTTTCAGAAAGTATAGTCCCCTTTAAGTTTAGATTATTTCTGAGGACCCACTCCCAGAAACTAGGGAGGATCACAAATATCCTGAAGTCCATATATTGCTCTCCCAGGGTTCTCAGGTCTCAGGGAAGACCCCTTGCTTTAAAGAGGTGTTTCCAAACCTTCTCAGTAGAGGCCCAAATGAAAACCGGTAATATTTGAATAACATACTGGGGTCACCACAGAAGAAAGCGCTTGAGGTTAGAGATGATGAACTGGAGATCTGGCTATGCCCTTCCACCCAGGTATCCGAAGGCTATAGTGATCTTGTCACACCGGTAACCCATGTGGTGAGCAATGAACTACTCACTTTGGGTTTCCAAGTAGAATAAAATGATCAGTTCTGCATTTAAAAAGATAACGCTAGGGGTGCCTGGGTGGCTTAGTTGGTAGGGCGTCCAACTCTTGATTTGGGCTCAGGTTATGATCACAGGGTCCCAGGATCAGCCCCCTGCTGGGCTCCATACCTCCATGCTCAGCAGGGAGTCTGCTTGAGGATTTCTCTCCCTTTCCTTCTGCCCCTCCCCCCATTTGAGTCCTCATACATGCTCTCTCTCTCTCAAATAAATAAATCTTTAAAAAATAAAAATAAAAAGATAACTCTAGCAGCAAGGTAGAGAGTAGGCAGAAGGCAATTGGGTCAATTAGAAGTTTTCCTAGAAGAGCACAGGGAAATGGCTGCAAAGGCCCATCATGTACCATTGGTGGAGAGGAGTCTAGAGACTTTAAAAGACAAAAAAACCCAAAGATCTGGTGCCACTGATAGCTTCAGAATTTCCACACAGAAGGAGTGTGGGGTATCCTCTGGGTTAGGAAAAAGGAGCAGGGGATTTGCAGAACCACCAAAGACGCTTAGGTACGTTGCTTACTGCACAAGTCAAGTCTTACTGGTGTGTGTAAAATAATTTACCTGAAGCTCATGTTGTTTTAAAAAAATCAAATGTAAGCATGATAAAAATCACTTAAGTCCTCTCTTAATATAGATGGTTCAGAAGATTTCAGCTTGATGAAAGGCAACTTGGTAAGCAATAACATTGTTTAAAATGTTACAAACTTATTAAGGAGTCTGTTAGATTTCCATTTTAGATATTTTATGTCTTATAAATCCTTCTAAAACACTGGCTGATGAATATAAGGGTTTTTTTTCTCCCTACATCATCATATTTTAGGTTTATCTGATCAAAAGGGTGGGGTTCACGATCCACAATAACCACAAAGCCACCTAAGACACAGCAGCATGGCATGTAAAAATCATTCAGGTGTGCAGTAGTGGGTATAAGTCTAGTAAATTATGTTCCGTGCTCTTGTACTTGATGCTGTAGATTTTAATAATCTAGTTAAAAATGTGGTTCAAAATGTGTCCACCAAGTTCTGCTCTTGCATTCTTATTTTTACTTGTCACCATGAAGGTAGTATAGGTGTGATTTTTTTTTTTTTTTCTAAATAAAACCGTTGAGGGGATTTCCTACTTCTTTTCTCCTTTACTCTTTTTTTTTTTTTAAAGATTTTATTTGTTTATTTGAGAGAGAGAAAAAGAGCACAAGCAGGGGGAACAGCAGAGGGAGAAGGAGAAGCGGACTCGCTGAACAAGGAGCCTGATGCGGGGCTCCATCCGGAGATCCTGGGATCATGACCCAAGCCGAAGGCAGAGGCTTAACCAACTGAGCTACCCAGGCATCCCTCTGCTTTACTCTTCAACACAAAAGTTTAGAGATTTTTTTTTTCCCACAAATGATTACACGGGTACTGTGAATTTTAAACCGATTTTCTTTTTCTACAGAAATCAAAATATCGTCACGTTTCCTTGAACTCTGGCTGTTGAGAACCCAGGGGACCCTCAGAAGAGCAGAGTACAGCTTGGGACGGGAAGGACTGATCACAGCGCTCCACAAGCCTGCACTGTGCTTACCTCCTATAGGCACCTGCTGGACGTCTTGCGCACAATTCATTTGAAAACTGCAAAACACATGCTGTAGTCAGGTGCGTGGAAGGTATGGCTGACCACGTCAACCGAAAGAACGGATATGAGCTAGTCTATATCTCACTAGGAGTGAAAAAAACAAGGCAGGAAAACAGAGTGGTTTCAGAGAGATTCCCACCCACCTTACTGCCGGAAGGAAACCCAGCCCTCAGAGACCCAGAGAGGAAAGGTGCGTTGGCTGGATTCTCCCGGGCAGAGTGCCCACGGGTACCTGCAGAGAGCGAATTTGCATAGATATACAGTGCAGGGCGTGCCGCACTTCCGCCTCTTATCAAAGCTACGGTGAGGCTGTGCTTCTCTGCCAAACTAATTGTGGCTGCTCTGCAGGTGACTCAAGAATCAGAGGAGAGAGGGGTCCCCACACAGAAGGAAGTATGACGCGGCTTCCCCAGCCAAGGCCAGTGTCAGAACAGTTACCATAATATTGCCCAGAATCGTGTCCTATCAAAAAAAAAAAAAAAAAAAAAAAGGCCTGAAAAATCTATAGTCTTTAAAATCTAATATTGATCTAATTATCACTTGCACCCCTGGATTTTCCAAATTTGCCAATATAACACCATGGTTGGAAACACATTTTTGTTAAGGGATCTGAGCTCAGTCCTAAAATAATTTCACCTGGGCTTCAGGATAGGATTAACTTCCATCAGAAATTCTTGGTGTTGGTGATACAGTTAATTTTCTTAGAAGCAGTGAGATATTAGATCTATGTTCATAACCAGGTAATATATAACTAGTAATAGTACAAGCTGTCAATGTATCATAACCAAATCATCATTTCACTGCAGTGGAAACTCAAGTTCAGTTTTCCTCCTATTTTCTGGTCCTATTTCAGCATGACCAGAATGAAGGTCAGCCATCATAGCCAGTAATACAAATAAGGATCTGATTTTTGTTTTTAAGGAGAAATAAGAGGGGCACCTGGGTGGCTCAGTCTGTTAAATGTCTGACTCTTGATTTCAGCTCTGGTCATGATCTCAGGGCCATGGGATCAGGCTCTGTGCTCAGCAGAGAGTCTACTTGGGATTCTCTCTCTCCTCCCTCTCCCTCTGCCCCTCCCCCAATCTCTCTCTATCTCACAAATAATAAACAAACAAATCCTTAAAAGGAGAAATAAGATATAATTTCCTTACGTGGTACATGTCTAAAATCTTCATATTGGAGATTTATGTACTAAAATATTTAAAGCTATATTATAAGTATAATTTTTTCATTATAAAAAGAGACCTAGAAATATAGTATGTGATATGTACAATTTGAGTTTTCTTCCTGACTAACCAAGAATTATCAATTATACTTTTCACCTAGAAAATCAGGATATTTTACTTTTTTAAAGAGTTTTTTATATTATTCTTAAGCAATCTCTATACCCAACATAGGGCTCGAACTTATGACCCTGAGATCAAGAGTCGCATGCTCTACTGGCTGAGTCAGCCAGGTGCCCCAAGATATTTTAATTTTGTTTTAATATGACAAATATGATTCAGAGTTAACCTTGATTAAAATCATCATGTGTTAAGTAACTCCACAGTATAAAATTGTGGAGAGAGTTAGGGGAAAAATGACCAAGAGGAAGTCTGAAATATTAGTGTAGACTGGATAACTCTGGTATTTAAGCTTTTTTTTTCCCCCCCCCCCCGAGAGTGAGGGAGAGAGCGCACGTGAGCCAAGTGCGTATAGGGAAGGGAGGAGCAGAAGAAGAGGGAAGACAGGGAATCTCAAGCACGCTCCCCATCCCGCGTGGAGCCCAACGCAGGGCTCGATCTCACAACCCTTAGGTCATGTCCTGAGCTGAAATCAAGAGTCAATGCTTAACCAGCTGAGCCACCCAGACGCACTTGATAGAAACTTTAAAAATTTGAATCACATGTGTTTTTTACCACTACATTTAGGAAATAAATTGTTCGGATTGAATGAATATTCTAGTTTACTGAGAATAAGAAAACTTTTTTGTTTTGACCTACGTTGTGGGAAACTTGATAAAATATATTAGTTTACTATCTTCCCTGAGGAGGAAAAATATGACAACCGTGAGTAAGTGACTCTGGATCTTAGAATGCTGAACCAGGGTTTTACTTTTCCCCTTTATTAATTCATTCATTTGACAAATACTTACCGAACATCCACTATATGCCAGGTACGATGCTGGGCAAAAGCTCTATTTGGTGGTCATTGTACATGCAATGGAAGAGGTATAGACAAAGAGTTCAACGTGTAGAGACTCCAAGTTATACCTTGGAAACTGTTAAAAATTCCTGTCAGCTTGTTTTTGGTAATATCGAGATTTTGCCTGAAAGATTGCAATGTCTTTTCGCTGCATACTCTTAAAATAAAATCTGCTTAAGTGAAATTTCTGGTTAATCACATTTTTACAGTAGTACAAGATAATTCTATAAAGCATTTACTACGATGTTATGGGAACCACTAATTGTTTACTTGTGTATGACTGGCAGGAACGCACTGGGTACCCAGTAGTCTTTTCTCGATGTCCACATGAAGAGGCTGTTTCCTGATAGAAAGGATAGGCCATGGATGTAGAAACAGTACAGCCTCAGAAGTCAGACAGACCTGACCATTCAACTCTGGGGTAAGCTCTTCACGTTAGCCTTAGTCCCCTTACTTGCAAAATGGAATAATACTGTCTAACCTAATGTTATTCTGAACATTTGAGAAGATAATTCATTCAACAGATATTCAGCAAGTGCTTTATCCTGAGCAATGGAGAATCATCACAAGGTCCTAAACAGAAGAAGCAAGATAATTAGATTTAAACTTTGGGAATATCACTCTGGCTGCAGTATGGGGAATGAAGGTGAGGCAAGATGGGAGGGAGGGTAACCAATTAGGAGCCTATTATTAGTCAGAAATGAGTGTAGCCTTCATTGAAGTAGAGGCAGTGAGGATGAAGAGAAGTTAATGGGTTTGAGCATTATTAAGAAATTAAAGGTACAGCATAGGGAATGTAGTCAAAGGTATTATAATAGTGCTGTGTGGTGACAGATGGGAGCTACCCTTGTGGTGAGCACAGCATAACATACAGAGTTGTCCAATCACCATGTTGTCCACTTGAAACTAATGTAACATCATGTGTCAACTATACTCAAATTAAAAAAAATTAAGAAAATAGCATCAAGAAGAGAAGGTGACATGCTGCATGTCATGGTAGGAGTGTAAGTCTAAAGGCACATCTAAGTGGATATCTTGGGTATCTTACTTGGATCTCTGAGTGGACGGAGGTGACATTAACTAGAAGAGAAAACATTAGAAAAGCAGCAGGTTGTGGGAAGAATGACAAATTCTGTCCTGGTTAGGTAAGGTCTTCTGAGGTGCCTTGGGGGGCCCAAGCAGTGACGGACAACATGAGTTTGGAAATACGGGTCTGGACATAATGCAGGGGAACGTGACAGAGAGTAGAAGCTCAGTCATCAGTGACTATTACTGAACAGACCTCCTAGATGGTGGAACATATCTCTGCTTCCCCGAGTGGCCTGGAAACATCCACTTCTCAGGGACTATGAGCTACTCATCCTAGTGCAGCATAAGTAGTTCATCGTTTGGAAATTTTCACAACTGCTTGCACTACCTGAATGCCCCATCTAGATTCTGTCTCAGCCTCTCAGTTTTCCAAATGCTGTTCAAAAAGAATGACTCTATTGTTTCATTTTCAGTGGACTATATGTTAGTTTTCCACTGTGATTTCTGAGAACTTCAAGCTTCTGGAACTGTTTTCAAGATGCGTTAGAGTACATACATACTCTCCCTCATTCTGGTTTCCCACACAGCCCTTGTGTGTACCATGTTGGAGCACATAGATAGACGTCATAACTGGGGAACAACATTCACCCCGGAGTGGAGAAAACACAAGGAGCCCTAAGAGAGAAGACCAATGTGCATTCCAGACCAATGTGCGCGATGGGGCAGCGAGGGGACAGTGCTATGATATGACCCTGGGGAGGCAGGCAGGAGTCCGATCACACTTGGAACATGCAAAAGTCCAGAGGTGAGAACGTCACTTGTTCAGGGAACTGAAGTTTCGGTAATTCGGAGAACAAAGAGGTGAAACTGCAGAAGCATTTGTGGGAAGAGGTTCAGATCACGCAGGGCCTTATGAACCACATGAGGAAGTGCGGACTTCATCCTGACAGCAGTGGGAAATTATTGAAGTTTTACAGGAGGGAGATTTGCAGTTTAGAAAGACCACTGGGTTCTCATGAGGAGGATGACTGGATGGGCGGTGGCAGCCCAGAGGCTGTTACAAAATGCCAGGGGGCATAGAAAGGTGGCCGAATACATGCCAGGGAACCAGGGGAAAAATGAAGCACATACATTCAAGAACTACTGGAGAAGAATAATTTGCAGACTGGTGAATATCTGAATGTGGGGAGTCAAGGAAGGCAGAAAGCATAGTGACTGTCACCCAAGTTTCCGGTCTGGGCAACCCATGGCGGCATCATTCTACTCTGTCCCTCTTTCTTCTACAGACAGAGCTGTCTGCGGGCGGAGGCCATTGCTCTCTTTTCCTCCAGGGTGACTGTAAAAATACTTATGTTTCCAGTCAGTGGATATTAAGTTGATACTGAAGAAAATGCCCACCTGCGGCAGCTGCTTCTCATGGAAGAAGATCTGCCCTAAGGAGTCAGTGACAAGCGGAGGTCTAGAAGGGAGGTTAGCAACAACCCGTCCGCTCTGCAGGGACACCATTCAGGACCTCCTCCATACTGATGTTCCCGGGTGGTCTCATTTTGAAGGAAATAGCACCAAGGGGGCCAAACCTGGTTCCTTAAGAATTTAAGTTCCCTACTCCTTCTGCCAAAGTTTAACAGATGGAGTCACAATTTCTTTAAAGTGATCATAAAGCATATTCCTTTTATCATACAACTGTAAAATTCTACAAATCGGGTTACCATGTAGCAATACCTGTACTCACCAATTCTAAGATTTGATTTATTGACACTCTAAGCATTTCTAATTCTTCATACACTGACCACTAGCAGGAACCACAACTTTCTGTTTAACAAGTCTTTTAAAAACTACTGTGGCTTACCACAGCCCCTTGAAGAGGTGCTTTTTTTTTTTCACTCTAATATTATTATACTAAAGCTTATCATCTGATATACTCAGAACATACCAGAACTTTTAGTGTAAAATACTTTTAAATTCAGTTACCCCGAAGCTCTTGCTTTTAGTTTGATAGTAATTCTGCTTCAGACAGGATGTACTTCATTTGGGGAGGGGGGGGGGAAGATCATAAAGGAACTTCCAAGAGTTTATTTCTCTGAAACCATTTTAAGAAGTAATAAAGATTCACTGCTTTTTTCCTGAGAACTGAGAATAGTTTTTAGTAAATGCCGTAAAGAAAATGTGCATAATTTTATGAAAACACAGTATTTTAGGCTATATTAGTTAATAACTGAAGGTATTTGAACATTTTTAGTGAGGAAGAAAAATACCTAGGGGAATTTTAGGTGAACCAAGAAATCGAAACAAGTTGATTAAATTAGGTTGCAGATTTTCCTTTCTTCCTTTTTAAAAATGTTTATGTACAGTGTTAAGTATCTGATAGATGCCTAACCAATACATTTTTTTGACTAAAGGTCCTGCGTTTTTCAGTCTTAGGAGGTAGCATATTTCTGTTTAATTTTTGCGTTGCAACTGGAATTTACAGGTCTTACATTTGTTTATAAACACAACCAGGGCCCTCCTTTAGTCAATCAACACCATCATCAAGAGTCCTCCTTGCACAAAAGCATTTTAAGGAACACAAAATAAATGCTATTTATTTGTTTATTTATTTATTTATTTATTTTTATTTATTTATTTGAGAGAAAGAGCATGAGTAAGGGGAGGACCAGGGGAGGGACAGAGGGGGAGGGGGAGGGAGAACAAGACTCTGCTGAGCAGGGAGCCTGACAAGGGACTCCATCCCAGGACCCTGGGATCATGACCTGAGCTGAAGGCAGACGCTTAACTGACTGAGCCACCCTGGAGCCTGCCTTTTTTTTTTTTTTCATTCTGGGACTACAAAGCAAAAAAACCTCGAAGCACTTTATTTCCACTGAGAGCAAATACGTCACTTTAGAATCTTTTTACTTTTTTTTTTTTTTTTAAAGATTTTATTTATTTATTTAACAGAAACAGCCAGTGAGAGAGGGAACACAAGCAGGGGGAGTGGGAGAGGAAGAAGCAGGCTCCTAGCAGAGGAGCCTGATGTGGGGCTCGATCCCATAACGCCGGGATCAGACGCTTAACCGCTGTGCCACCCAGGTGCCCCAGAATCTTTTTACTTTTTAATCACTGCTGAGTTACACTGGAATAGAAAATTTGACTTTGCTGAATGTAATACGTAGTTATCCCAAATTTTAAATATCAAAAATTAAAGGTCTTTTCTTATTTGGAAAGGAAACCCTTCTAAGTGTTCTAACTAGGAGTAGATTTAAATATATTACATAATTTATATTTCCCATATCACTTGGCATTGCTTCCAAAGGATCTGACATCAGAAAATAAGTATTTTATCACAAAGAAATAACTGATAGGGGGCGCCTTGGTGGCTCAGTTGGTTAAGCGTCTGCCTTTGATCAGGTCATCATGAGCAGGGTGCCTGCTTCTCTCTCTCCCTCTGCCACTCCCCCAGCTTGTGTTTTCTGCCTCTCTCTCAAATAAATAAATAAAAACTTTTAAAAAAAGAAATAGCTGATAGTTGAGATGATTTCCCCTAGTTTGGTCTTCATCATGAGAGTATATGTTAAAGTGCCTTACATTAATTTTCACCCTTTTTAATAGAGTGTTTTCTCTATAACCTTTGATTTCTCTAATACATAGCAGAGCCTAAATACCTATCCACCAGTTAGGAGCTCTGTATATGGGATTCCGAGCACTGAAAAGGAGGTTTAACTAGGTGATCTTCCCTAACATTCCACAATAACAAGGAGAATGATGATAAAGTTGTCACGTTACCTGATGTACTCTCCTGACATTGCTCCGAAGTTGAGGAGTAAGTACACTTATTCTCATCTTACAGCTGGAGAAAAGAGCTGTAACTTTCTGTAAATCATACTATTCTCTGTAGATCTGGAATCGAAACCTCAGTCTTCTGACTGTCTTTCCTTACAGAATAACCAAAGTTGTTTATAAACAACTTGTCTTTCTGTTTTTCTGAACCTTTTTAGATGACCTCTCGCTTTCTAAACTCTGCAAATTCTTTTTCTCAGGAGCGGTGACAGTTCTCTCATATGCTGACAGAGGTACGAAGTTGAGCTAATCGCGGGGCTTTAGGTGAATCGTCAAAGCAAGCCAGTGGGAACATGTAAAAAATAAATTTTAAACTTCAACTTAAAATCTGCATGGATAACCATTCAAGTAAATGATTGGCCACATTTATTAGCGATCACTGGCTTAAATCCTCATGACAGTTAACACCGTATATTCTTTTGATAAAACAACATTACATTTTGGAGTTCTTTACCACAAATTTGAAATTGAAACATGTGGGGCTCCAAGGTGGCTCAGTCAGTTAAGCGTCTGCCTTTGGCTCAGGTCATGATCTCATTCCTGGGATTGAGCCCTGTGTCGGGCTCCCTGCTCAGTGGGGAGTCTGCTTCTCCCTCTGCCTCTCCCCCTGCTCATGCTCTCTCTCTCTTCCGCAAATAAATAAAATCTTAAAAAAAAAAAAAGGAATAGAAACATGTAAAAATGGGATTTCCAGGATCAAATGAGCTATAGGGGCACCAAAACACATTGCGGGATGCTGGTTAAATGTAGTTTTGGCATAATTTTACAAATATAAACTATTTGAGAAACTGGAAGTTCTTTATGCATTATCTTCCAAAACTTAAACATTATAATAACAGAATAGCAGTGTTATTCTCTTACAGAGAGAATTTTGTTTGTTAGGAGTTAGTTGTTTTACTATCCCTGGAGATATATCTGGAAAGAGTCAAGTTCACAGTAAGAGCTCAATAAGTATAAGTTGAATGAATAAATACACGAGTCTCAAGTTCTAGAGAGAAGTCTGAAATTCAGAAATAGATTGAGGGCCACAGCTGACAATGAGGGAGCTGCATTTATGTCAGATGGAAGAAAGACGAGTGTGTAGAAGAGAAGTTCTCATGAATGCACACAGATAAGAAATATGAAGTTGGATAAGAGATAAAATTATTTTGATGATATGTCATCTATAATTGGAGTTCAATAAGGTAAGCAGTACCAAAGAAATATATAAAAGTCAATAACTGTTAGACACAGAAAATAATCTGGAAAATGTAAAGGAAATTGTGTCATAGATAATACATAATATAATGAATGGGAATAAATTTCACAAAAATATATAGAACTTACATGAAAAAATTATAAATATCCACTCTGAGACATAAAAAAAAGATTTGAATAATGGAGAGCTAATCCCAAATTAGATGATAAACTTGACAGTCAAGATTCCAACAGCCCACTACGTACCTATTAGAATGGCCCAAATCCAAAATACTGACAACACCAGATGCTGACAAAGATGTGGCACAACAAAAGTTCTCAGTCACTGCTGGTGTGAATAGGAAAAGGTACGATGATTTTGGAAAAGAGTGTTTTGTAGTTTCTCACAAAATGAAACATATTCTTATCATACGATCCAGCAACTGTACTCCTTGGTATTTATCCAAAGGAACTGAAAACTTATGTCCACACAGGGGTACCAGGCTGGCTTAGTTGGTAGAACATGTGACTCTTGATCTCAGGGTCATGAGTTTGAGACCCACATCGAGAATGGAGATTACTTAAAAATAAAAACATGTCCACACAAAAGCCTAGACATAGGTATTTATGGTAGCCTTATTCATAATTGTTAAAACTTAGAAAAACCAAGATATCTTTTAGTAGGTGAATGGATAAATAAACTGGTATATCTTAGATAATGGAATATTATTCAGTGCCAAAAGGAAATGATCTATCAAGCCATAAAAAGACATGGAAGAACCTTAAATGCATATTACTCAGTCAAAGAAGCCAATCTGAAAAGGCTACATACTGTGTGATTCCAACTATATGACATTCTGGAAAAGGCAAAACTATACAGACAGTAAAAAGTTCAGTGGTCATCAGGGGTTGGGGGACAAGGAAGGATGACTAGGCAGAGCACAGAGGATTTTTTGGGCAGTGAAAGTATTCTGCATGATACTGCAATGATAGATACATGCTATTACACATTTATCAAAAGGCAAATGTATAATACCAAGAGTGGACAACATACATTCCAATGTACGATACTAAGAGCAAACCCTAATGTGAACTATGCACTTAGGTGATCATGATGCCTCAGTGATGGTTCATTCATCATAACAAATGCACCACTCTGGTACTAGATGATGGGAAGGTTGTGAGTGTGTGTGTGTGTGTGTGTGTGTGTGTGTGTGTGTGTGTGTGTTGAGGGAGGTCATGAGTACATGGAACTCTGTACTTTCCACTCATTTTCGCTGTGAGCCTAAAGGTGCTCTAAAAAAAAAATAAGTCTATTAAAAGAATTGTAACAACTTTAACAAAAAACTTGAGTGAAGATTATAACATTTATATTGTATAATAAAAGTACAAAAATTTCCAGGAAAATTCTGCAACGGAAGAATTTTGGGGAGTGAAGAATTGAGCAGAGAACTGGTCCCGCAAAAAATCAAAGCATAATGTAAAGCTATGTTACATACAGCAGTATGGTGCTGGTATAGGAAGAGGAAGCTGGAACTCTGGGTCAGAACAGAAAGTCCAGAAAAGGACTCAAATTAATATAAGAATACCAAACATGATGAAAAAGGCATTTGAAATCAGTGACTCAAAACCAATTTATCATTTAGATACTGTGGTGACTGATGGCCAGTTGGAAAAAAAAACTGAAGCTGATGCCTACCTAATTTTTTAAACCAACTATAAATGGATCAAAAAAAAATTATACATTATTGTAAAAAACATGTAACATAAAATTTACCATTTTAAAGTATATAATTCATAATGTATAACCATCTAGTTCCAGAACATTTTTATCACCCAAAAAGGAAACTCTGTACCCATTAAGCAGTCATTCCCCTCCCTCCAGCCCCTGACAATCACTAATCTGCTTTCTGAGCCTATGGATTTGCCTGTTCTGTACATTTCTTTGGGGGTGTGTGTGTTATCTTTTCATCTTTTTAAAAATTTAAAATCAATTACTTAACATATAATGTATTATTAGTTTCAAAGGTAGAGTTCAGTGATACATCAGACTTATATAATACCCAGTACTCATTGCATCATGTGTCCTCCTTAATGTCCATCATCCAGTTACCCCATCCCCCCACCTCCCTCGCCTCCAGCAACCCTTGGTTTGTTTCCTATAGTTACGAGCCTCTTATGGTTTGTCTCCATCTCTGATTTCATCTTGTTTTATTTTTTCCTCTCTTCCCCTATGATCCTCTGTTTCATTTCTTAAATTCCACATGAGTAAGATCATATGACAACTGTCTTTCTATGATTGACTTACTTCACTCAGCATAATACCCTCCAGTTCCATCAACATAGATATACATGGTAAGATTCCATCCTTTTGATGGCTGAGTAATATTCCATTGAATATATATATATATATATATATATATATGTGTGTGTGTGTGTGTGTATACCACATCTTCTTTACCCATTCATCTGTCAATAGACGTCTTGGCTCTTTCCATAGTTTGGCTATTGTGGACATTGCTGCTATAAACATTGGGGTGCAGATGTCCCTTTGGATCACTATATTTGTGTCTTTGGGGTAAATACCCAGTAGTGCAATTGCTGGGTCATAGGGTAGTTCTATTTTCAACTTTTTGAGGAACCTCCATACTGGTTTCCAGAGTGGCTGCACCAGCTTGTATTCCCACCAACAGTGTAGGAGGGTTCCCCTTTCTCTGCATCCCTGCCAACATCTGTGTTCTTGCCTTGCTAATTTTAGCCATTCTGACAGGTGTGAGGTGGTATCTCATTGTGGTTTTGATTTATATTTCCTTGATGCTGAGTGATGTTGAGCACTTCTTCGGGTGTCTGTTGGCCATCTGGATGTCTTCTTTGCAGAAATGTCTGTTCATGTCTTCTCCCCATGTCTTGATCGGATTATTTGTTCTTTGGGTATTGAGTTTGATAAGTTCTTTATAGATTTGGATACTAGCCCTTTATCTGATATGTCATTTGCAAATATCTTCTCCCATTCTGTCAGTTGTCTTTTGGTTTTGCTGACTGTTTCCTTTTGCTGTGCAAAAGCTTTATATCTTGATAAAGTCCCAATAGTTCATCTTTGCCTTTCTTTCCCTTGCCTTTGGAGACATGTCTCCAAGAAGTTGCTGTGGGCAAGGTCGAAGAGGTTGCTGCCTGTGTTCTCCTCTTGGGTTTTGATGGATTCGTGTCTCACATTTAGGTCTTTCATTCATTTTGACTCTATTTTTGTGTATGGTGTGAGGAAATGGTCGTTTCATTCCCCTGCATGTGGCTGTCCAATTTTCCCAAAACCATTTTTTGAAGAGTCTGTCTTTTTTCCATTGGATGTCCTTTCCTGCTTTGTTGAAGATTAGTTACCATAGAGTTGAGAGTCCATTTCTGGGTTCTCTGTTCTGTTCCATTGATCTACATGTCTGTTTTTGTGCCAGTACCATACTATCGTGATAATTACAGCTTTGTAATAGAGCTTGAAGTCTGGGATTGTGATGCCACCAGCTTTGGTTTTCTTTTTCAACGTCCTTTTGGCTATTCAGGGTCTTTCCTGGTTTTATACAAATTTTAGGATTATTTGTTCCAGCTCTGTGAAAAAAGTTGATGGTATTTTGATAAGGGTTGCATTGAATGTATACATTGTTCTAGATAGCATAGACATTTTAACAATATTTGTTTTTCCCATCCATGAGCATGGAACATTTTTCCATTACTGTGTCTTCCTCAATTTCTTTCATGAGTGTTCTATAGTTTTCTGAGTACAGCTCGTTTGCCTCTTTAGTTAGGTTTATTCCTAGGTATCTTATGGTTTGGGTGTAATTGTAAATGGGATCAACTCTTTAATTTGTCTTTCTTCTGTCTCATTGTTAGTGTATAGAAATGCAACTGATTTCTGTGTATTGATTTTACATCCTGCCATTTTGCTAAATTCCTGTATGAGTTCTAGAGATTTTGGGGGGGGGGTCTTTTAGGTTTTCCACATAGAGTATCATGTCATCTGAGAAGAGTGAGAGTTTGACTTCTTTGCTGATTCAAATGCCTTTTATTTCTTTTCATTGTCTGATTGCTAAGGCTAGGACTTCTAGTACTATATTGAACAGTAGTGGTAAGAGTGGACATCCCTGCCATGTTTCTGACCTTAGGGAAAAAGCTCTCAGTTTTTCCCCATTGAGAATTACACTTGCAGTGGGCTTTTCTATATGGCTTTTATGATATTGAGGTATGTTCCCTCTCTCCCTACACTATGAAGAGTTGTAATCAAGAAAGGATGTTGTACTTTGTGAAATGCTTTTTCTGCATCAGTTGAGAGGATCATATTGTTCTTGTCCTTTCTTTTATTAATGAATTGATAAAAGATAATTTTAAAAAGATAGTAAAACTTAATGTATCAGTGTATCACATTGATTGATTTGCAGATGTTGAACCACGCTTGCAGCTCAGGAATAAATCCCACTTGGTCGTGGTGAATAATCTTTTCAATGTACTTTTGGATCTTATTGGCTAGGATCTTGTGAGAATTTTTGCAACCATGTTCATCAGGGATATTAGTCTGTAATTCTCCTTTTTGGTGGGGTCTTTGTCTGGTTTTGGGATCAAGGTAATGCTGGTCTCATAGAAAGAATTTGGAAGTTTTCCTTCCATTACTATTTTTTGAAACAGCTTCAGAAGAATAGGTATTAATTCTTCTTTAAATGTTTGGTAGAATTCCCCTGGGAAGCCATCCAGCCCTGGACTCTTGTTTTTTGGGAGATTTTTTTATTACTGCTTCAATTTCCTTACTGGTTATGGGTCTGTTCAGGTTTTCTGCTTCTTCCTGTTTCAGTTTTGGTAGTTTATACCTCTCTAGGAATGCATTCATTTCTTCCAGATTGCCTAATTTTTGGCATATAGTTCCTCGCAATACGTTCTTAAAATTGTTTGTATTTCTTCAGTATTAGTTATGATCTCTCCTCTTTCATTTATTATTTTATTTATTTGGGTCCTCTTTTTTTTTGATAAGTCTGGCCAGGGGTTTATCAATCTTATTAATTCTTTCAAAGAACAAGCTCCTAGTTTCATTGATCTGTTCGACTGTTCTTTTGGTTTCTATTTCATTGATTTCTGCTCTAATCTTTATTAACGCTCTTCTTCTTCTGGGTTTAGGCTTTATTTGCTGTTATTTCTCCAGCTCCTTTATTATTTTTTTTAAAGATTTTTTTTTTAAATTTATTTATTTGACAGAGATAGACAGCCAGCGAGAGAGGGAACACAAGCAGGGGGAGTGGGAGAGGAAGAAGCAGGCTCCCAGCGGAGGAGCCCAATGTGGGACTCGATCCCAGAATGCCGGGATCACACCCTGAGCCGAAGGCAGACACCTAATGACTGCACTACCCAGGCACCCCACTTCAGCTCCTTTAGGTGTAAAGTTAGGTTGTCAATTTGAGATCTTTCTTATTTCTTGAGAAAGTCTTGTACTGCTATATACTTTTCTCTTAGGACTGTTTCAGCTGCATCCTAAAGATTTTGAACAGTTGTGTTTTCATTTTCATTTGTTTCCATGATTTTTAAAAATTCTTCTTTAATTTCTTTAATTTCCTGGTCAACCCATTCATTCTTTAGTAGGATGCTCTTCAGCCTCCATGTATTTGAGTTCTTTCCAAATTTCCTCTTGTGATTGAGTTCAACTTCCAAAGCATTGTCGTCTGAATATATTCAGGGAATGATCCTATTCTTTTGATATCAGTTAAGACCTGATTTGTGACCCAGTATGTGATTTATTCTGGAGAATGTTCCATGTGGACTAGAGAAGAATGTATATTCTGTTGCTGTAGGATGGAATGTTCTGAATATATCTGTGAAGTCCATCTGGTCCAGTGTGTCATTCAAAGCCCTTATTTCCTTGTTGATCTTCTGCTTAGATGATCTGTCCATTGCAGCGAGGGGGTGTTAAAGTCCCTTACTATTATTGCATATTATTAATGTGTTTCTTTAATTTTGTTATTAATTAGCTTATAAAATTGGTTGCTCCCATGTGAGGGGCAGAAATATTTACAATTGTCAGATCTTCTTGTTGGATAGACCATTTAGTTATGATACAGAGACCTTCCTCTTCTTTTACTACAGTCTTTGGTTTAAAATCTCTCTGAGGATTGCTACCCCAGCTTTCTTTTGATGTCCATTAGCATGATAAATTATTTTCCACCCCCTCACTTTAAATCTGGATGTGTCTTTGGGTCTAAAATGAGTCTCTTTTAGGGGTGCCTGGGTGGCACAGCGGGTAAGCGTCTGCCTTTGGCTCAGGGCGTGATCCCGATGTTATGGGATCGAGCCCCACATCAGGCTCCTCTGCTAGGAGCCTGCTTCTTCCTCTCCCACTCCCCCTGCTTGTGTTCCCTCTCTCGCTGGCTGTCTCTATCTCTATCAAATAAATAAATAAAATCTTTAAAAAATAAAAAATAAATAAAATGAGTCTCTTTTAGACAGCATATTGATGGGTCTTGCTTTTTTATTCAATATGATACCCTGTGTCTTTTGATTGGGGCATTTAGTCCATTTACATTCAGAGTAACTATTGAAAGATATGAATTTAATGGCATTGTATTACCTGTAAAGTCACTGTTTCTGTATATTGTCTCTGTTCCTTTCTGGTCTATGTTACTTTTGGGCTCTCTTCACTTAAAGGATCCCCTTTAATATTTCTTGTAGGGCTGGTTTGGTGATCACAAATTCTTTTAGTTTCTGTTTGTCCTGGAAGTTTTTATCTCTCCTGTTATTGTGAATGACATCCTTGCTGGATAAAGTATTCTTGGCTGTATATTTTTCTCATTTAACACCCTGATTATATCACATCAGTCCTTACTGGCCTGCCAGGTCTCTGAGGATAGGTCTTCTGCCAGTCTAATGTTTCTACTCTTGTAGGTTACAGATGTCTTGTCCCAAGCTGCTTTCAGGATTTTCTCTTTGTCTCTGAGATTTTCAAGTGTCACTATTATATGTCTAGGTGTTGACCTATTTTTATTGATTTTGAGGGGGGTTCTCTGTGCCTCCTGGACTTGAATGCCTATTTCCTTCTCCAGATTAGGGAAGTTCTCTGCTATAATTTGCTCCAATATACCTTCTGCCTCTCCATCTCTCTCTCTCTCTTCCTCCTCTTCTTCTGGGATCCCAATTATTCTAATATTGTTTTGCTTTATGGTATCACTTATCTCTCAAATTCTCCCCTCATGATCCAGTAGTTGTTTATCTCTCTTTTTCTCAGCTTCCTTATTCTCCATCATTTTGTCTTCTATATCACCAATTCTCTCTTCTGCCTCATTTATTAAAAAGTTGTGAGAATAAAAATAATTCAAAGAATATTCATACACTATTCATCCAGATTCACTTATTGTTAACATTTTACCCCATTTGTTATGAAACCAGATTATGAACCTAGGTTTTTCCATTCCTCAGTTCACTATAACAACAACAAAAAAATAGTCTAAGGAACACAGTCCATGATGATGATGATGATGATGATGATGATGATGATGATATTGATGACACCAGTGATTGCCACTGGGCAGTCAATATCATGTGTCAAGTGTTGTGCTAGATGCTTTACATAGTTTTATGTAATTTGATCCTCACAGCAATCCTTTAAGGGTTTCTAAATGAGTAAGATGAGGTTAAGAGAATGTAAGTACCTTGCCCAAAGTCACAATGGTAATAAGTGGCAGAGCCAGAATTAAAGGGGAGGATACTCAGACTCTAAAGCCATGTTCTTTTCCCTATAACAGCTGAATTACCTCTCAATAAAATAGAAATAGAAGGAAATGTCAATAAAATACATACCTTGAAAGAAAAGTTGATTTCTAATGGTAAGAAGTTTAGTGTATCCAGATGAATAACGTATAATTCAAATGTAAGAAGCACGACTCGTCTTGTTCATATAATTGTGCCAAAAATCTCCATGTTTGTACTTGAGCTTCACAGCAACGCTGTCCAGTAGTTTGTCTTCCAGGCCAATGTATCAAATAAAGATCTAAAAGCAATATAAAATCACTTTTGCATCATTAAAGGGCTTTCAACTGGCAAAAAAAAAAAAAAAAAAATTATCCTACCCTGCATGCATATGAGAAGATTACATATTTGCACTCCACATTCCTCTGTAAAAGCTAATCTAAGCTTCATTACTGTCAAGCTTGTGAACATTTACATAAATGATAGGTTTGTTATCACTTATTACTGGATTCAGCAGATTACTTGCAAAATGTGCAAAGACACGATTAAAAAATCTTTGATCTTTTAATCAAAAGAGTAAGATTTAATTCATTTTGGCAAGTGTGATACATATACTTTATTATAATACTATTTTGCATTTGAGATTACCACACTACAATAATTACTCTTCATTAACGAAGGTCTGTTGCTATGTAATTTCACTGTGGCTCTAGGCAATAAGATCCTTTCTAGAGAATTAGTTAAATTTGCTGTGAAGTTATTTTATAAAACAATCATATTCCTTATAAAATATAAATTTTACCATCATGGTATTTGATTCTGTAAAGCTCAAAGACAGAAATATCACTGAGAACTATGTAGATGGGAAGAGTGAACAATCCTCAAACGGAATAAGAAGTAAGATTCAAATTCAAAAGCCTAGTATATTTCTGTCAGTATTGATTTTGTGAAGCCAAAAAAGAAAAAAAATGCGCACATCTAATTGCTGCCCTCCACTAACAATGGAGATAGATGTAGACATAAGTAATTATAACACAAGAAGGATGCACATTAATGTAAGGAAAAAAGAAGTGGCATGCTAATTATTCCTAGAAGGATCCTGGAAGACTTCATGGAAATGGTATAGGAATTCATCTTTGAAGAATGGGTAGGATTAGGAAATAGTGGAGGAAAGGAGAGAGGTAAGTAAGATGTAAAAGGCAGAGTCTGAATGCCAGTCTAAATGTGAATCTATATTCTCAATAAATAGAAAGTACAGGGATTTGAGCTCAAAAGTAATATGATCAGAGCTAAGAGGAATACTCTGAGGGTACCGTGAAAGGGACGGAAGATTAGGAGAAAATTATGGGCCACACAAAGTTATTTCAGTGATTGACCAATTGCCCAGAGAGTTGTCACAGGCTTCTCCGGGCAGCTACCATGTTTTTCATAACTATGTTCTCCAAACTACACGTATTTAGCAAGTATGCTGCTGAGTGCATAGATGCAAGGGAATGAGTTCTTGTCTATGGCTATGGTGGTGGGAATGAAGTGAAAGAGACACTAAAATTGAGGAGGTGGCATTGCAAAGAGATGTCAGCTGGTTAGACGTAGATGCTCAGGGAGACAGAGGAATAAAGTCATCACTCAGCTTCCCCCAGTAAAACTTTACTGAGCACTTATCATGTGCCAGAAGTGTGGGAGATGTTAACTATACAAATATGAATTAATGTCTGGTCTTTACTATCAAAGAAATAGGGATAAAAGTTAAGGAAATAGATAATAATATAGATAAATAATATAATATGCAATAATACATGTGTATATACATATACATGCAATAATGCGTGTGGAAAGTTCACAAATAATAAAGAAAGAAGGAATCTATTTTGTCTAGGGAAAGTGAGGGAAGACTCCATTGAGCAAAAGATGGTACAGTAGGACTTTGAAGAATAAATAGGAGTTTTCAAGGAAAGCAGGTGCAGCGGGCCATCTTACAGGGAGGAATTAACATTTGAAAGTATGTGGAGCTCTTAGAAACCTTTGTGTGTGTGTGTGTGTGTGTGTGTGTGTGTGTGTGTGTATGTGTGAGTCTTTTGGGACTACAAAAGCATAAATTGCAAGAGAGAAGAACTGGGAGTTAAAAGGAAATGAGAATGAGGACAGAGAGATAAGTAGGTGATAAAAAGGCTCTGCATTGCAAGCTAAAGAGTATGAACTTTATTCTGTGTGTGGATGGGAGTCAGTGATGGTCTTTAAGCTGCATAGTAACTGGTAGATCTATCTACCCTTTAGGAGAAGCAGGTTCATGAAAGCCTGGCGAATACATGGGTCACACGGGAGGTGAGAGCGGGTGAGGAGAGAATGGTAATAGTAAAAAGACTGTTGCAACAGGTCAGACAAAAGAGAACAAAATCCTACTAAGACAACAATAAAAGAGAAAAACTAGATAGAGTAAACTCAATATATATTCGTTGATAAAATTGCACAAGCTCAGTGACATGGGAGGTGAAACAGCCAAGTCCCAGGTGTTTTGATTGAACTATTCAAGTTGAGAGCTGGGCCACCCAATGAAGATTCCGTCTAGGATAGGCAGATTCTGAAGCATCGTGGCATACCCAGAGGTAAGGTTTCTAATGGACAGTAAAATTTACGTCCACAACTTGGGAGAAATGTTAGCACTAGCATTCCCATTTCACACGTGAATGAATGGTGACATTATTAATCAAGATATGGAAACAGGCAGGGATACACAACATCCTATAATCTAGAGTACAAATTATAATTTTGGGCTTTTGATGGTTGATTTTGACTAGCTGGTGGGATAACCATGTGAATATGTCCATAAGGAGTATAGAAGTCTGGTACTTCCATGCAATGGAATACTATGCAGCCATTTAAAAGATTAGCTAGTTCCATAAACATCAATGAGGAAAGATATTCATGATTTGTTATTAAGAAAAAATACCAGTTGTAGAACCATATGTAACATGATCCAACTTTTATAACAAAAAATATATATGTAAATACATATATGTGTAAATATATTACTATATTAATATATATGTAAATATAAACACACACACATATATATACAGAATAAATGTATGGGAGAAGGGAAAGACAGCTAATCTTTTACTGGATAGTCTACTGTATTCTTTATACTGTTACATTGGACATTCATTATATTTTTTTAAAGTTCTTTTTAGGGTTAAAAAAACTGTAGGAAAGGGGCGCCTGGGTGGCGCAGTCATTAAGCGTCTGCCTTCGGCTCAGGGCATAATCCCAGAGTCCTGGGACTGAGCCTGGCATCGGGCTTCTGCGCTGGGAGCCTGCTTCTTCCTCTCCCACTCCCCCTGCTTGTGTTCCCTCTCTCGCTGGCTGTCTCTCTCTCTCTCTGTCAAATAAATAAATAAAATCTTTAAAAAAAAAACTGTAGGGGAAAAAACTGTAGAATAAAATAAGTTTTCAAGTTAGAGTATAGAGGGAGGAAAGAAAAGGGCCAAAAGACAGGAACCTGAGAAACGCACAAAGCACAAATACAATTTTAGAGTCAGGGAGGAAGAGGATGGAAAGATAATCTGAGAGTTAAAGTTAGAAGAGGTTGTTGGTGTTAAAGACTTCGAAAAAAGTGGATCGAAAGATGACCTGAGAGCGGCAGATGGGGCTGGGGGATTGGCCAGTTCTGATGAAGCAGTTTTTTGACGTAAGGGTCGGATTGCATTTGGTAAAGCATGAGATTAAACAGGGGATGTGAAGAAGCAGCACGGTTAGTTACCAGAGAAAGCGTGTCAGGCAAAGGAAAACTGGAGCATGTTTGAATTCAAAGACTGGGGAACCAGTGTTCTGATAAAGGCTGGAAACACAAAAGGAAGAGGGAGTAACTGAGCTATTTCATCAGATATATTTACATTTCTTTTAAAAAGGAATGAATACTGGGGCTCTTGGAATGCGTGCGCACTCTCTCTCTCACTTTCTCTCTTTCTCAAATAAACAAAATTTTTTAAAAAATGATAAAAAATAAAAATAAAAAAGAATGAATACTGTATGAACTTTTATATTTGATTTCAAAACCAAGTATGCTTTTGTTTACATTTATATGTGACTACAAAGAATCACACCGGGGGCTGTTAGAACTAATTTTTAATTCCCAACTTTGCCATTTTTCAGACAAAAACAGGAACCGGAAAGAAGCGGCTGGGCAGGCTGTCTGTAGTGTGACGCACGCTGCTGGCGCAGAAACCTAGAGTAGATGTTGCCTTGGTTCTCATGAAATGCAGTCTTCTAACGTTGGATCAAACAAACTTAATTGTTCAAAGTGACAGTAAGTGTTACAATAAACCACAACAACTAAATCCGTTGGCAGTAATAGAACTCCACCCAAAGGTTGTTTCGAAAATACACTTTGTGAACGCTGCCTATTGCATGTTTCATAGACCTCTCCGGTATAGGAGTTAGACTATTTTTCTGCAAGCTGTTCATATCTTGACTTCACATACACAGACACACACGAGAACAATGAAAACAGCTCCTTAAACATATATTTGTTTGGGGATTATGCAAGACAAATTTTAGTCTTCAGACAGTTTCCTTCCTTCAGAAACTTATCAACATTGGCATATGGTTAGAAAAGGCATGCTAATTTTAAATTTTAAATGCTGACAGCCTGAAAAAGGGAAAATCTGTAAGGTATACCTCTTAGGTGAGATGAGAAAGCAGGAAAGCAAAAAAACTGCATTCTAAATCTAACTATGCATGATTTTAAGATTATCTGTGAAGCTAAGATTATTTACCATTTGGGACGATACATAATGCTGGGAGGAGGTTGACTATACTTCAGACAAAGCTATTCTATCAAATTTTCTCCCCCAAATAAATCAGCCTTCCTAAACTTGAATTAAAATAAAATAAGATAAAAACTAAAATTCCCGATGAACATCTTCTGTGGTAGTGTCACCTGTGGCTGGAGTTTAGAGGGTATAATTGTATAAAGAAATAAGAAAACAAAGAAAGAAAGAAGGTTGGAAAAGTGGGGCAGGTTATGGAAAGCCTTGCATGAAATATTTAGAACATTTTTGGATTCTGTCAGGCACTAGATGTCACCTTAAAATTGCATACCCTCTCCTCTGTTACCGTTAGACCTGTGCACATTTATTTTGACATATTTATTTTTTAAAGTTTTATTTACTTATTTTTAAGTAATCTCCACACCCAATTTAGGGCTCAAACTCATGACCCTGAGATCAAGAGTCACATTCTCGTCCAACTGAGCCAGCCAGACACCCCTTTATTTTGACACATTTGCTCTGTATTTTATAATTATCATTCATAGAACTCTCTCTCCTTCCCAGATTATGAGCAATCTGAAGAGCAGGGAAAATATCTTCGTTCTAAAATCTTTTTATCCCAGAGCCTAGCGTAGTGATCAAACTCAGTAGGTGCCCAAAGAAATAAATGAACAGAAGGATGCGTGCATGAGCGCACATGTGTGGTACGTGTACACAAGGCTATGAAAATTAGGCTTTACGACAAACAGATGTTTCCAGATTAAATTGTCAGGTTTGTACTCTGGACTTTCTCCCATGACTCTACTTTTCTTTTCTTTTTTTTTTCCTTGAAATTAGGCTGATATTCATTGTGGCATTGCCTAAAATATCCCTTTCTATCCTCAGGCCTGACCCCAAAAGCAATGTGGATTATGAGGGTCAACCAACACTGAGGCATGGTCCACGGGTCAAAGGCCAATGCAGGGGTACAGTCACTTGGAATAGCAGAGAGAAAATAGAATAAACTCCACGTAAAGAGATTTACAACAGAATGGAGCCAAATAGTTGTTAGGTTTTTCAGCAAGTCCTGGGCTAGAAATGGAAACTGCCTTAGTTTGTATTCTAGGTAAATGTAATAAGGTAACAAGAATTGCGGATAACAAGAGAGAAGATGGCCCAGCACTTAGGATGTGATGAAGGCTGCTTTCCAAAATTTCTCCCCTGTGGGTACAGCCAGGTAGCTGGGGTTACAGGCATGACAAGGCCAGGATTCCCAGGCACCCTCTCGGCTTGGTATCCAGAGTTTGCTACGGTCTCATCTTCCTCTATGCGTCTCATTCAGTGAAGCATGCCTCACCTGTTACCATTGTGTTCATTTGGTCGGCCCTGGTGTAGCCGGCACTAAACGAACGCACTGAGAACACACAACCGTGAATGAGCCACAGTCACGGCACTCAAGGAGCTCCCAGTTCAAAAGGAAAAATAGACATACGAACAAATCGAGACAGTAGGTAAATAGTCTAGGGGAAAACGTCCAAGTGCTACGGAAGCGCAGGGGAAATGCCCAGGTCCACCTGAGGATGGTGACAGTCGGGATGGCAAAGTCTTCAGGAAAAATTTGAGTTTGGTTTGGGATCTACTGAGCTTGAGTTAGTAGGTCCAAAATTAAACCAATGGACATGGAAAACCATAGTGAGAGGCCAATAGGTAGTTGAAAATATGGTTGGGTCATGGCCCTAATGAAACTTCCCTCTGCTTCTGCCAAGATGGCAGATGCATTCTTGGCTTTTGATTCTGACAAGCCCATGTCACACATGACTTATTCACAAATGATCATTATATATTTCACTCTTCAATGAGAATATGCAACTTTTTTTTTTTTCTTGTTTAATGCCTATGTCAAAATAAGAGTGTTTGGCTAGAGGAAAGGTAAAGTCCCTTCTAACGTTCAGATCTCTGTGTCTGGGTAAAATCTGTGCCTTTAAACAAAATTCTAAAAACAAGAAAAAGTGAAAACACTCATTTCTGCTTTTCCCTGTACAAATGCAAAAGACATTTTTGTTTTTGGCTTCCCAGTATTAGTACCTCCAGTTTCCTTCTGGGGAATTAACTGTGTGTAGGGTTAATGAGAGAATTAAGACTTGTGCAGTGTTGCACGTGAGCTAGGTTAATCAGAGGTTTTCTCCTGGGCAATGCAAGGACAGGGGACAGTGGCAGTATGGTGGTGGCACCTTGTGTAGGCCATCCACTGAGGAAGCAGGGACTGTGGGACTGCATCTGACTTTTTGACTCTAGTGACCTTTTGGTTCCTGCCTGTTTCCAAGCCTTCTGTGTTCAGTGTCCTCTTTGTTCTGTGAGCCTGATGCCCTCTCAATAAATTCTCTTTGCCTCAATTAGCCAATTAGTCTCTACCACTCTTGATAAGAAACCTGGCTGAACATCAGAATAGATTAAGTCATTTGACCAAAAAGAGATACTGGATATTTATTTCCTAATTAAGTCTCTAATTGAAATAAAGTAAAGATTAGTATTAAAGGCTTTGCATGTAGCCCAGAATCAGAAAACTTTAGTGGCCTATCATTAATTCATGACTCAACATTTTCCTTCCTGTCTGTCTAGTTATATGGTCCTTACAGAAAGTTCACCATAGATAGGATTTTTTCTAGTAAAAGTTGACTGTGGAGTAATTTTAGTAATTTTTATTTTTCATTTGGTTTTAAATTATAAAAGACTTATTTTCTGAAGGTAAGTATCTGACTAGGAAAGGGATATTATTCTTACTAATTTGGTAACATTTAATGAGTGGTTATTGCATACAGAGCAATGTGCTAGATGTTGAAAGGGTATGCTCTTTCACCATTTTGTATTTTTAAAAAATATTTTATTTATTTATTTATTTGAGAGAGAGAGAGAGTGCAGGGGTGAGGAGGAGGGAGAGGAGAGGGAGAATCTCAAGTAGCCTCTGTGCTGAGCGCAGAGCCGAACGAGGGGCTCCATCTTATGACCCTGAGAGCACGACCTAAGCTGAAATCAAGAGTGGACACTTAACAACTGAGCCACCCAGGTGCCCTTCACCATTTTGTATTTTAAAGCATTCAGCATACTGATGCTTATATAGTAAGTTCCTTCTATTCTCATGGGTAGGAGCTGAGATGGTGGCCAACAATGAGACCATCTCAGGTACAGTGGCCAGGGAAGGCCTCCCCAAGGTTGGGACTGATACGCTTACACCCAGAGGCTGAGAAGAGGCTGCTGTACAAAGTGTGGAGAAGCATCTCCTGGTTTCATCAGTTACAAATTGTGCCTTTGGGGACCTTGTTTAACCTTTCTGTGTCCTTGTTTCCTCGTCTGTAAAATGTGGAGGATGATAGTACCTATTCCATCCTGCTGTTGTGAAGATTAAATACGGAGGGCGCTTAGAACAGTGCCTGGCACATAGCAAGAGAAAATAAACTCTAGTCATTCTTACTATTCAAAAAGAGGGACCAGAGGTACCTGGGTGGCACAGCGGTTAAGCGCCTGCCTTCGGCTCAGGGCGTGATCCCGGCGTTATGGGATCGAGGCCCACATCAGGCTCCTCCGCTATGAGCCTGCTTCTTCCTCTCCCACTCCCCGTGCTTGTGTTCCCTCTCTCGCTGGCTGTCTCTATCTCTGTCAAATAAATAAATAAAATCTTTAAAAAAAAAAAAAAAAAAAGAGGGACCAGCAGGTGCTAAAGCCTGAGGCAGTTAAGACCTTTGGCAAATGAATTAAACTGAAATAAGATTCTAGTGGCTAGAGCAGAGTGGGTGGAGGCCAGTGGCATGAGATGAGGCTGAAAACAGAGACAGGAGAGATCATGCAGGGCTTTGCAGTTCATAGTACAGAGTTTGGCAGGTTTTGTTGTTGTTGTTGTTTCTGAGTGACATGGGAAGCCACTGAAGAAGTTAAGCAGGAGACTGATGTTACTGGATTTATATTTAAAGATGATCACTTCATCTGCTATGTGGAGAACAGACTGACCAGCCAGGAGGGTGTTGTACTGTAGTAGGGGTGGGAGAGGGTGATGGCCCACACTGAGGGGGAAGGCGTGGAGAAGAAGAGAAGAGAGTGGTTTCAAGATATATTTTGGAGATAGACTTAGCAGTATTCATGAATGAATTGAGTTTGAGAAAACCGAAAAAAAGAGGGAAGATCAGAACAGGGGTGCCACATGCGGTTGTGAGGGATGTTCACTGCATAAGAGCGCCTAGCTGTCAAGGGCATGTGGAGCTGAAATCCAGTATGTATTTAGCTCACAAAGTCCCGTGCCCTGCCACATGCTACATGCATGTGCGAGGGGTGCATTTTTCTGATTTCTACAAAGACTAGAAGCAGTCCTACCCTTTAATTCTGGCTTGGGTAACTAGGTAAATGGTGTTGCCACTGACAGAAATGAGGGCACTAGGATGGAGGTGAGACACATTTTAGAGGAAGAAAGTCAAGGGTTTGGGCCCTGTTAACATCGAGAGGACTCTGAAATACCTACATAGAGATTTCAGATTGGTAGTTGGTTGCCTAATACTGATTTTCTACTCATCGGCCTTGTTTTTTCCAATCATTTATCTGTAGGTGCTTTTGAAGTTTCACTCAACACAAACACTATTTACAAACAATGGCAATTTTATTAATTCCTCTCTAATCCTTACTGACCCTGCCCAGACCTCCAGAACAAGGTTGAATATAAGCGGTGATGGTGGTCATCCTTGCCTTATTCCAGATCTCAGAGATAAAGCTTTTAGTGAATCTCCATTAAGTATAATTGCTAATTGTTTCTTCATAGAGATCCTTATCAGATTAATGACGTTCCTTTCTATCCCCAGTTAGCTAAGATTTTTTTAACCATAAAATAATAAATTTATCAAATGCTTTTTCTGCATCTGTTGAGATAACCATGTTTTCTCTCATAATTTTTCTTTCTTCCTCATAATTATCATTTCCCATGATACCACTGGATTTTGGTAATACAGTTATGTTGGCCTCATGAAACAAGTAGCTCACTTTCTAGTCTTTGGAACAGTTTCTGTTGGGATAGATCCACCTTTTCCTTACATTTTTGATAGCATACATTGGTAAAGTTATCTGGACCTGGGCTTTTCTTTGTGGAAGGGATTTTGAATATGGATTCATTTTCTGTAAGACTTATGACTCCAGATTTTTCTACTTTTCTCTCTTTACTTTTAGTAAATTGTGTTTTCCTAGGAATTTGTTCATTCCATCTAAATTTTCAAGTTTATTGCTGAAGGTGTTTAATAATATTAGTGATAGTCTTTTCTTATCTCTTTAGAAACTCCATTGTTATTTATGTCTTCTTTTTTTCTTGGCCAGTCTAGTCAGAAGCTTATCCTACAGAAACAACTTTGGGGAGTGACTGATAATAGTGCAGGGTTTCCTTCCGGGGTGATGATAGTGTTTTGAAATTAAATACTGGTGATGGTTGTACAACTCTGTGAATTTACTAAAACCCACCAAACTGTACTTGTTAAAAGGATGAATTGTATGTATATGCACTATATATAATAAAGTTACTTAAAAAATATATATATATATATAAACAAAATAACATGACCTGTATAACCTGTACAAATATCAGTGAAGTTTATAATATTAGCCTACATTAAGGCTTCCAGGATTATTGCTTATCTTAGTTTTTGTACACTGTTAGGTTGTTTATAGCACATAGTCGTTGACAAATTAACCATGTGAACAGTATTGCCCAGAAGGTAAGAATCATTAATATATGACTTCTTTAAAATCTTCAAATTTTATGGGTGCCTAGGAAGGCTCAGTCGGTTAAGCAACTGCCTTTGGCGCAGGTCATGATCCCACAATTGAAGGGGGGAGTCTGCTTCTCCCTTTGCCCTCTCCCTCTGCCCTTCCTCCCAATTGTGCTCTCTCTCTAATAAATAAATAAAATCTTTTTTAAAAATCTGCAAATTTTAAATAATAACCATAGTCTCCAGAGAATTCTGGTACATGTTCTGACCATAGAGACCAAACCAACCTAAGGAAAGTAGGTCAGAGAACACAATCCAATTCAAACTTGGCACAAGATGATGTAATGTTTTTTTCTTCACATAATCATGATGTTCTAATCATTCTATGATTCTGACCTTTAAGTCAGTGGGTAGTCTATTATTACTTGTGGCTGCTGAATCCAGAGTCAACATTTTGGAAGCTAAAGAATGCCCATCTTCTTTCAAAATCTTTTGGCTTACTGCAAGCTGAGCCCAGCTAAAAACTTTTGCCAGACTTTAGTTATTTCATGCACATGAACTAAACAACAAACAGAACACAATTAGCAGAGGATGAAAAAATAGAGAATACATTTATTTTCTAATATATTAAAGATGTTAAAATCACATTAAATACATTAAAGCCCTTAAAAAGAAATTACCATGAAGCACATTATAGTCTTAAGAAATTATAAATCAAATTTTCCTATTTCTCAAAGTGTGTTATTCTATTTTCTATAGATAATAGACAAAAATTTTTAATAAAATAGGAAAAATTAAATTTTAGAAATTTAAGTAACGGAATATACTCTATCTACAGGCTACTGATAAGACATATTCCCTGCTTCTAAAAGATATATAACCCATAAATTTAAAAGGAAAAGGAAAGAAAATTGTCTATGGTTCTAACTCAATACCTCTTGCAAAAGTGTGTGTGTGTGTATGTGTGTGTGTGTGTGTGTGTCCTTTTTGTTTTTTGTTTTTGTAAGAATAGAGTGAAGCAGTTTCCTCTCCAAAAAGAGTAATTATTCATTTATATTAGTACTATATAAAGTGTACGTTATTTTTTAAAAAATTGTTAGTTTTTCTAGGGTCTTTATCACCCCTCTATCATGTCCAAATTTTTTTTCTTAACCAGATAATTCCAGAAACAGAAAATACAAAGAGATGTTTAGAGGTACATATTAGAACACTTAAGAAAAATGATTTGAAGTCTTGACTCTTAACTCTAAACTAATATAATTGTCCCTTTACTGAGGAATATATAGTTTCTATATAGTGATTTATTCGGTATAGTAATAAATTCCCTCTGTCTATGAGAATGGGAAGAATTAAGTGCAAATGACTTAGTATGCAGGTGTATATCGAGGAAGGGAAACAAAAATGACAAATACAATTTTAGATTCAGTAATCTGTGTTCCTTAAATAACCTTTGCTGTGAAAGGTTAAAATACTGTGAGAAAATGGAAGTGTGAAAAAATGGTTTATTAAATATTCATTTTTGAACTTCAAGGCATTTATGCCTTCATGTATTCAATGATGCATAAGAAACTTTAAAATCATACCCAAAAGAAAATCCTTATGACTCATAACAGACAAAAAATTTATACATGTTTTATAAAGAATTCCTGCAAAGCAATAAAGAAATATAAATCAATAGAATAATGGCTTTTGGGAATGAACAATTTACCAAAGAAGTACAAATACATAATAAACATATGAAAAGATGTTGAGCTTCATCAGCTAAAACATATAAGTTAAAATAAATAATTTTTTTCTACTCAAATTAGAAAAATGTAAAAGATTGATATCAGCCAACTGCTAGACAGGTGTGGGGTGTGGAGAAATGAGCTCTCTTTTATATTGTTGGTGGAAGTATAAATTTGTATAAACTTTTGGAGGATAATGTAGTTTTCCTATTAAAATCTGAAAATTACATATCCTATTACCTAGTAATACCACTTCTAGGAATTCATCCTATGGACAATGGTTACATGATAATGTAAAAATAAAATAGAGGATGGTCATTACAGTGTTATCAGCAACAGCAGAAATTTAGGAAAAACTTAAATATCTACTGATAAATGAAAAAATAAAGGTATAGACATAAAATCATTGCACCCATTAAAAAAAAGAACTGACAGACAGGATTTCCAATGTATTGGCAATGTTCTTTTTCTAAACCCAAGTAGTAGATGTAGGGATGTGCACTGTGCATATATTTATACACATATATATTTGGATATGTTTTTACATGTGTCTGAATTTTCACAAAAAAATGAAAAGCAATGAATGAGGATAAAACTATACGAATTAATCTAGTAAAAATATATATAATATATAAAAAAAAATACTAGGCCATAAACAGTTCAGAGAAGGTAGACACTGTTGAGATATGAAATGAAGGAATTTGGATGTGTAATGTGGAACTGAAATTTGGTTTGCAAGGGAGTGAAAGAATCACGGAGTCATAAAAGAGGGTATTTTACTTTTGTTTTTGACAAATAAAATAAATATAATTATGATGCTATTTTACCTACTTTCTTGGGACTGTTGGAAAATCACTAAAATTATGGAAGTACATTTCGAAAAAGTATCTTGCACTCCTCAGTAGGGAAGGTTGCTAGTCTTTTAAAACTAATCATGTGCTAATGTTTGAAAAAACTGTTCTTCCTTTTCTTTAATCCAAGCCAATTAAATGATGAGAAACCCTTCCTTTGTAATCCTTTTATGCATTAATTACTAGTAATTAATTACTGCTTCTTTGACTTTAGTTAGACAAACCCAAACAAATGCATAGATAGTTGATTCCTAGTTATCATATATACATTCTACTAACAAGAAATGTAAAAGTCATTGGTCCAAGTTATTCAGTAACAATCAGGGCTTCTAACTTTCATTTCAAAGCTTCACCATACTCTGGTTCTCTTGGCATGGAAATATGAAAGCAAAAACACCAAGAATCTGGACTCTCAAGTGAATAGTGGGATGTGGAAAAAGAGCAGGGGACTACAGTGAGTCAATTCCCAATTCCTTAAAATGCAAATATCTGTACCGGGAAAGATCATCTAAGTAAAATACTTCATGCTGTAGAAGAGGAAAGGAAGTTGCATGGGAATTAGCTATTCAGGAAAGGTCAAGTTAGAGACAACTTTAATGATGGAACTGCAAGGAAGTGGTTTAAGAATATTTCCTTTAAAAAAAAGTCAGAGCAACTACTTTTATTATCTTTAATGAGCTCCTTGGGCCTTATCTAATGTTTTCCCAGAAATCCTCTTGTAAATACTCAAATTTACAGAGGTTCTTAAAGAACTCCCACTCTTCCCACTATATGGGGGAACAAAGAGTCTGTCATATTGCAGGGAGGGGAGGACAGGGCAGTGGGTAGGTACTAGTGCCAACAGACTGAGCGCTTGTCTCAAAATAAATGCCTGGAAAAAATCCAAACTTTCAGTCATCAATATTCCGTCCCTATTCCACACAAGCAAAAAGGAACAAAATACACAGTAAGAAAAGCAGACAAATTAAAAGAGAAGCTATCAGAGACTCCCCAAAATGGTTTGTTTTTAAAGTGGGTTGGAGAAAAAGGTCAAGGTCAGTATATCTTTCTATACTGATTGTCCTTCTGATTAAGGCTACAGCAAAAGCAATATGGAGCAGTAATCAAAACAATCACAAAGGCAGTGGAAGAGAATATTGTTTACTAAGTCTGTCCATATTTGGGTCCCTCAGGAAACTGAATAATACTGAAATTTGAGCACTGGGGCATGACCACAAATGCAAATTGCATACTAAAATTTCCAGCTTGAAATTTTCAAAATTAGTTTTTTGAAATTAATTAATTCAATTAATTTTTAATTAAATTAGAACACTCAAATCAGCAATTGGGCTTTTTTCTCTGCATGTGAATTTTTCAATTAGGTTTATACCATTTCAGTCAATGAATGGACAGCTTGATTTTTTTGAGGATTGGAAATAATACATTATTACCCAGTAGCTAGGTCAAGAGTATAGGTAACAGTACTATTGTTTCCTTGAACCCAGCGTGTTTTAAGCTGGGTATAGTCTTTGTCTACTCTTCCTTCCAATATCTCCTCCTTTCCAGAGGGAGAGAGAAACATTACCTTATCTATAAACAATAAAGTCTTCTTTGGTGCTCATGCCCTTCTCTCACTTGTACAGATGAGTATGTGTCTACAATGGAATAGGAAAAACAATTTATCAAACTTGATTAATAAAATGTAAGATAATATACTTCACGATGAGGCTTAAAAAGGTTGGTGAACAATACAATAAAAAGCATAAAGAATACGAACCCAGGAAACTAGTCCGCTGTCTAGTTTTATTACCATGTATGGATGACACTATCTTAGCCTTAGTTTTGTCATTTATGAACCTACTTTAAGAGTGGTTGTGAGAAACTAGATGAGATTAAATCTTAAATACTGAACTGTATAGAAAAGCAGGCTATTATTATTCTATCTTACTACTCGTCATTTAGCATGTAAATGCAGTCTCATGAAAAGTGCTGACCTAGAACCTAAATTGAAACTACACTGACCCTTTTTATCTATAAATAGGGAGTAATGCCAGATATAGTTTCTTTGGTAAAATGCTATTGGTAGGGTCTAGTTATTTGTGGCAAGTAAGCTTACAGGGACTCTCTTCAAAATTTCAGATTCATTATCTGTATTGGCTAAAATTCGGTGTGGCATCCAATGACAGAAACAATAGCTTAATAAAGATGAAATCTTATTTTTGTCTCATAGAAATGTCCAGGAAGCAGTTCATGACTGACAAGGTAACCCATGCTGCCAGGAACTCAGGACCCATTCATCTCCCCATGTTTTGTCCCACCAAGCTTCAAGCTCACAGTCCAAGACAGTGGCATTGCATACCAGAGGAAAAAACGAGAGTGACAGAGTATACAACCTGCTGTCTCCTGAGAAACAATCATGAAAACTGCCACAAGACGCTTAACCTATTTGCATGTTATTGGCCATGCCTGGTTGCAAGCTGGAAATAGAGTATCCGTTGTGAATGGTCACAAATCGAAGACCCTACTATCATGGGAACTACTACTAGGGTTAGCCAGCTATTTCTGGCATTTATCATTCCATTTAATATTTTAGTTTAGAAACTTTTTCTTCTTGAAAGAAGAAAGAGAATGGACAGAAAAATATGTTAGAAAAGTGAAATAAAGCCACTTCGGGAATGTATATCATTGTCTTTTTAATTTTGAAAATTAGTAAGCTCCAATAACATAAAAGATTTAAAATGCTGACTTTTATCATTATGTAATTATTATGTCTATACTTCCAAATATCTAAAATGCTTATTTCTCTGACTTCGCATTGACCTAAACTATACTACATAAAACTAAAAATAATTGGGCACCTGGGTGGCTCAGTTGGTTAAGCGTCTGCCTTAGGCTCAGGTCATCCAGCTCCCTGCTCAGCAGGGAGTCTGCTTCTCCCTCTGCCCTTCACCCTGCTTATGCTCTCTCTTGCTCACTCTTTCACTCCCTGAAATAAATAAAATCTTTAAAAAACCCCTAAAAATAATATAATCATAAATGATAAGAACCCTATAACATATAAAGCAGATAAAGGAACCCCTAAGGGGAGGCAGTATGAAAACATAGCAAGAGCACAGGCTTTGCAAAGAAAGTCTTGGGATGAAAGCCCCCCATTCATCCACTCATTCATTCACAGCATCCACATGCATATGTTTCAGGTAGTGTGTGTTATGTATGGAATTTACAATTTATTTAGAGAAACAGGAATAAGACCTATAATTTTACACGTACTAACTTAAATTAAAAGTGTGGTAAGTAATTCAAAGTAGGAGTATAGGGTACTGTGAACATCTAAAAGTAAGATCTAGCAATTAAACAGAACTGGAGAATTTATTAGTCGAAAAATCTTCTACACCTAAAAGTTTAGATACACTATAAAGTGAAAAAAAAGAAAAGAAATTGCAAAATATTGTGAGCCATACGATTCAATTTCATTTAAAAGGTTGCACCCAAAATATTATTACATGTAAACATATTACATGTAAAAAAGTATAGGATACATGCAATAGATACGTTTATATTTATATTATATTTATATAAAATACATGCAATGAGTGTGTATTGCTTTTGTGCTTGGAAAAATAAATAAATAAAAATGTATTTAAAAATAAAATTTAGGAACATAAAACTGACTGCAACATCAGTCTGGCATTTGGACATTGCCCTGCATCTAGTAAATGCTCAGTGGAAGCTTTAATCACATTGGTAGAAAAACATATTAACACATACATACACACATATATAACATTCTCCAGTAAAACAAAGAATGTTTTGAAATATATTAACCAGTTTATTTATTTAATAGTACAAGTTGAAAATTTGGTATCTATCATTAAAGATAATTACATTTTCCCACTTACAAGACAGGGAGAATAAATCCTGATTTTCCTTAGTTTTCAGAAATACTGAAGGAACTAAAGTAAAGATGATTTTGGCTCTCAACAATAAAAACACACACATTGAGAATTTATTATGAACAAAACACCATGCGTTTGGAAAAATACTGGTAAGAAATAGTTTACCAACTCAACAAATATATACTGGGTACCCATTCTGTACCAGGTCTTGTGCGATGCTCTGCGGGTTCCAAAATGAAAAGGACATAGACTCTGCCTTGAAAATACTTTTGAGAGGCACCTGGGTGGCACAACGGTTGGGCGTCTGCCTTCAGCTCAGGGCGTGATCCTGGCGTTATGGGATCGAGCCCCGCATCAGGCTCCTCCGCTATGAGCCTGCTTCTTCCTCTCCCACTCCCCCTGCTTGTGTTCCCTCTCTCGCTGGCTCTCTCTAACTCTGTCAAATAAATAAAATCTTTAAAAAAAAAAAAAAAGAAAATACTTTTGAATTAGTGGTAGAGACAGATATGTAAATAACTTTCTAAATAAACTACTAGAAAAATCAAATAACCATAGCTAATTTTTTTATTATTTTTTCAATTTTTTTAGAAGATTGTATTTATTTATTTGACACAGAGAGAAAGAGTGCACAAGGCAGAGGGAGAAGCAGGCTCCCAGCTGAGCAGGGAGCCCAATGTGGGACTCAATCCCAGGACTCTGGGATCATGACCTAAGCCGAAGGCAGATGCTTAACCACTGAGCCACCCAGGTACCCAATCATAGGCAGTTTTTAGATCTACACATAACTCTAACATGCTAGCACATACACATGCCTTCACAGAGTGGCACAGAGCTGTACACTCTATGATCAGGGAAAACAAGGGCAAAGAGCTTCAATGGCTTCTCTTGTTGCAAAAATGCAAAAAATACAGAAAAAAAGAATTTGGGCTAAGGGGACAAGAAAAAGGAGAAAGACAATTTTTGCTCAAATATCTATCACACTTGGAAAATTTGGTGGCTCCTTTTAAAAAAGTCACGTTCCAGGCTTTAGGAAGTGATCCTGAACTGTGAGATAGTTTAGCTGCTGACCATGTAAACCATTATGGAAAAAGTCCTTCTCATATCTCAAAAAAGTTCTGCTTTTCTCTTTTTGTCAGTTTTTCTAGTGGTGACTGTGGTAACAAAGGAAAGCCTTAGATCCACAGTGATAAGACAGAGTGGTTATTTTTCTTTCTTGACAGTCAGCATGGACATTTACACTGAGAGTTCACTAATAAGCATTTTCATTATCCGTGTAATGAAACTCCTTTGTAATGGTGTTTGGAGACAGAACTAGCTCTCACTGAGACATCCAATTATTCATCCCACCAACACTCTTCTGTCATCTAGAATGTGCCAAATAATTGCTGGGCCCTGGACAGTAAGAGGTGAGGAAGGCTTGGTCCAGGCCCTTGAATTCACACAGAAGTTTACTGTATAGGTAACAAATTTCCTATCATCTGGCATTCTGTGGTCAACAGAATTAACTATACACCCTTAACCATATATCTTCATTTTGTCATTTAATAAATACGTATGGAGTCCCCTCTAAGTACCAAAAACTATGTTCTACATAAGATACCTGTAAAAAACAGACATAACCTCTGTTCTAAAAGAGTACATGGTCTGTTTGGGGCAGACCGAGACCGAAATTTACACAATTTCCATTCTCCCTTCTTCTTCTTTAAAAGAAACCAGATTCTTGTCTGGGGAGCAATATGTCTAGTTCCAGACAATGGATCACGATTCATCTAAGCCCATGATTCCCAAACTGTGTGCCCAGTCTCCAAGGGTGCCAAAGTAAACTCACTGGGGGGCCACAGCATAGTTTAATTTTCAAGAGAAGCAGTGCGACTCAACATCTGTTGGACGGTGTGCAAACTACTAGCATAGGGTATTAAATCACTACATTCCTTTAGATTATGCCGTAGCATTGCAAAGCTGGGTTTTCAGTGGTTGCTGTGATTAAAAAACAAACAAACAAACAAACAGGTATGGCATGAAAGGCATGGAGAGCAACAAATGGTGCTGTCCAATCCAACGTTTGCGAAGTTGCAGAGTGCCCGCCGGTGTATCCATCCCATTGTAATGTGTGGTTATTTAAACATAGAAAAAGTACTACTTTTCTTTCAATTTATGTGTATAACTTATTCAAATGACCAAAAGCTGTAATGGGACTTTTATGTATTTCTTTTGGCACCATGAGAAAAATCACTGAGACCCCAAGGGAGCTGTGTACCAAGAAAGTTTGGGACCCTTTGCTCAAAGCCAATCATGCTTTTTTCAATCCTGTTTCCTGCTTTCCTAGCTTCCTTCCATCTAAAGGTGACCGTATGACCCAATTCCAGGCTAAGCAGAAATGCACGTGGAGGTGAGAAAGGACAGTGCTGAGAGAGCATTGGCTTTCCAGATAAAAGGTGACAATTTCAACAACTGTTAATTGTCCTTCAAGAGTCCAATTCCTTTCATAATACAATCCTGTAAGTTACAGGTACAGCCTCCTTTCCAGCTACATGTGACCAATTGACTAAGCTCTGACCAAAGGTACATCAGCAGAAGAGAGACATGCAAATTCTGGATCATACTCCTAAAAAGAATGAGCATGCTTTCTGCTTCTGTCTCTTTCTTGCCAGGGCCCAGGAAATTAAACAATTATCCTCAAATACACATAGATAATATCAGCAGCATTCTGAGATAATAATGTTAGGCCTCCTTATTTCTAATCCACTGCTTTTTCTACATACTACACTCATTGAGGTCTTGGAAATCTCTGCAAAATTCTATATGCTATATTTAATATGTTAATATGAAGTCTTTTTGATATGATATCATATTATTTATTCAAATAATAAGATAAATTCATATTATTATAAATACATAGACCATAGTATTTTGGTTAATAAGTAAGATTTAGTTAGTGGGTCAACCAAGTTTCTTAATCTGCATAGCTAAGAACCAGACCCTAACTCATGCATGGTAGGTTCCCTCTAGAAGGGGCAGATCACATGGGAATTGGAAGAGCTGCAAGGCAGAGCTTTAGCCATTGTTCTGTGAAGTAGGACTTCTCTCAGTCAGGGGTGGGAAGATGAAAAAGTGATTGCTTTTTATGCCACAGAATGCAGGGAGTTCTAACTCTAGTTTATGTGAAGTAGCTGAAGTAAACACGACATACAGAGACATAAAGACAAATGGACTCTTAGGAACAGACATGAATCACAAGATTATAAAATGCAAAAGAATTCATTAAAAGATTAGCAAGAACTCAGACATGACATCTGAAACAGATGACTTTGTAGCTTAGTCGTTGGGAGTTTGGTAAGAAAACACCTAGAGGGATTGCAAAGCATAACAAAATTCTATTTCTTTAAAAACATACAACTATTTCTTTTACCATCTGCCATGCTCAGATTCACACCACATACAAAATTATCTAATTCCTCAAGATATAAAAAACAATGGTCGAATTCCTAAAAAGATGATAATGACTGAAGATATCTACAAAGCAAACCTACATCCAACCTACTCCAGGTTGTCTACAAGACCTCAGACAGAACTGTGGAGTGCTTGCAAAGCCAGAGTCACTGAGCTACAATACTGTGGCGACCTAGGGATCCTGACATTTCATGGCGCTGTCCTTGATGGCTTCTCCCAAGAGACGTAACACCCATATCTTTTGGCTGTGCCGGTGTCAAGAGCACTGCATTCTTCCAGTGCATATGCCACAGCTTTAAGGACTAACCACCCTTAGGAAGAACCTAAGAGAACAAAAAAAAAAGGAAGAGGATGATCACCAACATTTTGGAAGGGGTATGTTTTAATATTATTTCCTACAGACTTTGGGTCCCTAATATCACATGTTGATGATTTCTTTGTGTAATTAAAACTTTAAAAAAATATATGAGGTTGAAAATGAATGTATGGTGAGTTTATCTAACATCTAACTGAAGAAATAGGGACATCCTGCCTCTATCTGTGTAAGATAAACATACAAAGAAAATACACATCAGGCTCAACAAAGCCAATGTAGGAGAAATACAAAGATGCATTAAAAAAAGACACTTTAAGCAAAAAGTGGCTCATTTCTTTAGCTTATAATAGTCTTAGTGACTCATTTCTGAAAATGGCTTAGTGCACGTGCGTTCGTTCTCCCAAGTGTGAAGCAATCCCACTGGAATGGAAAAAAGTTCTGAGTGGAAAAATGAAGAAGAGTTCAGTAACTAGGCTTAGCAGCAAGAGTATTAAGAAGCTGGAATCTGATCTACTGCATCCTAATTTTCTGCCCCATCTTTAGTCCTCATTCTCTTTCCAAACCTGAGGATGGGCCTAGACACATTAACACTTCCTATGTTTTGGGAGAGGGGACTCCAGAAAATGGCTTCATTTGTTAATTTAAAAAAAAATTATTTTGTAGCATGTAATTTGCTTTTGGGTTTTGGTGCATTTCTTTATGCTTGCTCAACTGTGGCAGTCAGTATTTGCCAAATGACATGTAAGATGAATTCAGAAATAAGATGGAGAAAAGAAATCCATTTAATGATCAAAGAAGTAAATACATCAGCAAAGACTTCTTTACTTGTAAATATTGGCCCATATTATTAATAATAATATAGTTATTAACCTCAAGGTAGTACCCAAGTGACTTATAATTTGGTATCAACAATAAGACAATTACATAAGTAACTATAAAATATGACAGAATATAGGAAGTGAGCATGTGTTACAAGGTTTAATGAGAAATGAGATATGGGATTCACCAACCAAAAGGTTCTCCCCTTGACTCCTATTATCATTCTTTTTCTTCAAACTCATTAGAGTCTCCAGGCATTGTTTCTTCTACTCTCTCCGTTTTTCTCTATCTTCATTCCTTACTTTATTCAGTTCTAATCCATTTTCGATCCTATGGGTCATCAATCCGTTTTGCTAATATCTCAATTTCCCCTGTCCTATTACTTATGTTACATCCCATCTGGCTGTCCATATTGGCTTTCTCTTGGTTCTTCATATATGCCATGTTCATTTCCACCTCAGGACCTTTGCATATGTTGTTCCCTATGCTTAAAACACTTTCTTGTCCCCAAATTCCTTTAACCCCCTGCTACTTCATCTAGCTAACACCTCTTCATTTTCCAGATCGTTGTCTATATTGTGCATCAGAGAAGCCATATTTGATTCCCAGCCCAAGTTGTACCCTTTTAAACTTGTACAGATCCTTTAAAAACCCATGACAAAATCAAGTCTCCTTTTTTATTAGATTATAACCTCTGCATGGGCGGGGGGGGGGGGCAGTTCTGTCTTAGCCATTGTTAAATCCCCAGTACTGGTTTATCAGCTGATACACATTAGGCATAAATATTCGTTCCATACAAATAAATGAAAGCAGAAAGAGACTCTAGAAACTCAGCTGAGATGATCAAGGAAGGATTTATGGGGAAGAAGCCTTGTGAGATAGACTTTGACAGGCAGTGGGAATAGCTGGTGCTGAGGCTTGGAACAAGAGAGTTAGTGGGCTCTCAGAGAAGAGTGGGCAGTTCATTTTGTAGAGTGTGGTTACATAAGAGAGTAGGAAAGATTAGGCTGGAAAGGAAGGTCAACATAATACGGTGGGGGAAGGCGTGACTTGAAAATCAGTACTTAATTTCATAGTTGATAAAGAGACAACGAAGGAATCTGGTATATGGGCTAAGTGAAAGGGGAAAGAGAGTGCGTGTAGGAAACATGTTCATGACCTCAGTGATAGTCCAGGCAAGAAATAATAAACAACTGAGCTGCTGACTGCAAGAAACAGATGGAAAAGAAAACACGGTGGTAGAAAGAATTATATGTTTAAGGTGGATTGTGTGGAGAAAGACTAAAATATTTAACCGAAATATTTGGGGGAGACAAGGAAAAGAGATAAGCCAGTGTGCCTCCTGATGTTTCCATGAGAATTACTGGAAACACGGTTAATAGGAAAGCTGGGATAAACTGGCTTTAGAGATGGTGAGGGGAGGGAAGTGATGAGTTTATTTTGTAACATTATTGTGCTAGATTTTTAAAAAAATCATCTAGAATAAAGTATTCTTTGGGTGTACACTGTGATCAATGGTTAAAGATTAATGCAGAATTTCTGCTCTCATAAGATTTTATATTTATATTTCTGGTAATTCCCTTCATCACTTCATAAACTTTTGTACCGGGTTGCGGGGGGGGCGGGGTATGCTTCAAATAGTAGGATTAACACAGTGTGTCTTCTTGGAGAAATTTGTACAGAAAATTTGAGACAATAAACCACGAGCCAACTTAATCCCCTTCCCCAACTTAAAAATATTTTTATCTTAGAAGTACATTATGGATGAGAATACAAGATCCACATGGATTTTTAGACACTCTCAAATTCAAAGAAATGCCATGCTTGGCAAACTGCTTTAGTGTCTATGTTCCTTATCCCAATCTCCGCACCCCTCAGTTGTAGTTTATTTTGCTAAGTAAGTTGTCAAAATAGTTTGTCCACATTCATACAGCTGGTAAGTGATAGAGCAAGAATTTTTTATTTATTTATTTATTTTAAAAGTTTGGAGTCACTCTAGGTGAAAATCGGAAAAACTTCTTTCCTTTTTTTTTTTTTTAAAGATTTTATTTATTTATTCGACAGGATAGAGACAGCCAGCGAGAGAGGGAACACAAGCAGGGGGAGTGGGAGAGGAAGAAGCAGGCTCATAGCGGAGGAGCCTGACGTGGGGCTCGATCCCATAACGCTGGGATCACGCCCTGAGCCGAAGGCAGACGCTTAACTGCTGTGCCACCCAGGCGCCCCTAGAGCAAGAATTTTAAACCAGGTCTCTATACAGCCTGCTCTCTAACCTATTTCATTAAATTAAATATATACTATTTATATATAATATTCAGCTAATATTATATTCAGCATCACTAACCAAGTAAATGACAACATAAAGCCAAATACTGGCAGCTGGTATTTTTCAATTCTGAATTTTCAGAGTCTCCAAGAATGCAGTCAGAACAAATGATTTTTCACAGTGCTTGGGGAAGAGTGAAGATAGGATCATCAAAAGAATTAGTGTGCTTGTTTCCTAGTTCACTGATGATTAATCAGATGAGTATGTTAAACATTCTTTTAAGGCTCAATCCATCCAACCTTCAAACTTTTAAAACAACGAACTGACATCACCTTCCTATTCAAAACCTTGAAAGCACAGTTTAGAAAGTCCTTCACAATCTGTGCCTAATTATCCCTCAATTATGAATTCCCATACAGTTTGCCCCAAATACTGTAGATTTTAAACCATGAGTTAATACAACTAAAAGTGTTCCTGAAAAGGTAACCTTAAGGTTAAGACTTCAAGAGTAAGTAAAAGTGGGCCAGATTAAGAGGTGGGGGAACAGGGCTGGGAGATATAGAGTTCTCGGCAGCAGTATGCAGAAACAACATCATGTAGGAAGAGAGAGCCAGGCCCACTGAAGAAGGCAATGGGAAACAGTGAAGAGTTGTGAGCAAGGAGTGACATGCTCAGATCCAACTGTGATTAAGAAAACTCACTCTAGGAGGACCTGGGGGGCTCAGTGGGTTGAGAATCTGACTCTTGATCTCAGCTGAGGTCTTGATCCCAGGGTCATGAATTCGAGCCCTGTGTTGGGCTCCATGTGTGGAGCCTCCTTAAAAAACTACCCTAGACACCACTGGAAATGGTATTGACACACATGGAACTGTCGCCATTACCTCCAGATGTACATGTTCCACTGATGTAGAACCACGTGTTCGATGGGTAAATGTGGAAGCTGATTAATGGATTTACCTAACAAAACTGTAGTTTTGAAATCTATTCAGATTTTAAGATACAGTAATTAAACACAAAGGCTTTCTTCTTAAAGCCTCACGGTGCATGTTAGTGTCCTTTTATAAACTTTAGTAACCACAGTAAGCAAATGTGACTTTGGAGCACTATATTTTTAAAATGTTGTTCAATGAGTGAAATGTGATATTACAGCATTCCCAAACCACTTAATAATCTTTTTAAAAAGTGCTTATTTAAATACACAAATGTGATCAATGAATATGGAATTACATAATCACCAAGAGAAGTTGTTAGAGTTTTCATAATGGTCTCTTGGCTTTTCCTCTGCTGATATCGGCGCCAAAGAAATTAGGTTATAACTATTGTTTCTCTGTGGCGAAAGAGACATTTCCAAGTACAGAATGAATGGAGTTCATTCAGAGGCCTTGCAAATGGGCTGTGGCCCCTTTTTATGCATGATGGGCCCCAGCAAGGATATTTAGAACAAAACCAATTTTTACTCTTTAACTCATTGACAAGGTCCTCACATTTTAAAGGAGCTCCACACAGTGGATTTACTCAGGTTTATCTTTTCTGTCATCACAATTTCTAGAGAAGAATACTAAGGATGCCAGACACTCTTCCACTCAGGGAAGGCAGCTGAATCTTCTGTTTTAATAACAGGGTAAATCATATGTTGTTTAAAACCTAAATTACAGAGGACGTAGGAATTTCCAATAGATTAAGCTTGACACAATGACATGAAATCATAACATTTGAGAAAAAAAGAGAGCCTGGTGGAGAGAGCAAGTGCCTATGGAAGGAAGAGAGGTGAAAAGTCATGCATCTTTCTATAAACCTATTTGTGTGTGTGTGTGTGTGTGTGCGTGTGTGTATGTGTGTGTGTGTGTGGTTACTATTGTTCCTGAATACATCAGGGCTGCATATATTCTTTTTGAACTGATTTTTGTTTCAAAGGCAAGATGAGACTCTACAGTTGGGAGAATAAGAGGTTGTAACCCACTTCCTCCACACCCTCTTGATACTTTACCATCCACCCTTTGTGTGGTCTTTGGCTTCTGCAGTATCCTGTCTCATTATGACTGGACTATAAAGAGTCAAATAACTGTCATCAACAATGGAGTATCAAATTTTAGGTCTCATTTTTAAAAAATGTATTCATTTTGTCAATTTACCTTTTTTCTCCCTCCTGTTTAAGCCGCAGAACCACCCCCTGCCAAGTTCACAGCTGGCAAAGTAACAGAGAAGTAAACTGTAATCTAATGCTATGGTCTTAGAACAACACAGTCAAAAAATGTTAATATGAGAGGAAAGTAATTTCCAATTATTTGACCCATGAGTTCAATATTTAAAGGTTCACTAGTACTTTTTCCTATCTTAGCAAGGGAACTAATTTATTCCTAGGTCGGCCCAAGGGCGGATCTCTCCTTCTCAGAGTAATTTGTGGGTTGGCCTACAAAGGGCACACAGAAATCCAATGAAAAGGGGTAGAAAGAACGCGGGTTCTTGGCATCTGCTCGCCCTTGAGCCTGTATTTCTGCCAGCGCGGATTCGGGCGAGACGGAGCGCAGCACCCAGAGGCCGGCGAGGACCTTGTCTCCTCCGCACTGCACTCAGCAGCACGGGACCAGGAATGCGCCTTCACCTTGTGTCCTTGGGAAGCACTTGCGAGAAACGCCTAACGATTAAAGAACAATCCTGAGACTGAATCATTCTGAGAGGGAAGAAATCTAAGTCGAGTGACATTATCTCTGACAGAAGTTCTGCTAAAGAAAGACGGCTCCTCTCCAAAAGAAGATACACGCTCTTCAAGGGTTGAAAGCAGCAGAGGGAAAATTGCTAATTAATCCTTTCATGTTTCATGCAGCAAATATTTCACTTACCACCTATCCCAAGCCATATTTTTATTAGAGAAATAGTGTATAATGGCTGTGCACGTGCTCTAAGCATTTTATTACATAATGGTATGACATAATTACAGTGGAAATAACAGTACTATCTATCTTACCAGGTTGTGGAGAGGATAAAATGAAGTAATAAGAATAAAGTGCCCATAAGCCATACTCCCAGTGCCTTGTAATTGCTCAGTAAATGGTCACTATTATTACTGCTGTTATGGAAACTCCTTATGTAAAGCTTCGTTTCTTGGTCCAGCTAGAAATATCTATTAATGGAGATATTAGGGGCTAAATACTAACTCTGAGTTTAAGCAGGATCTGGAAAAAAAAGAGACATTTTTGATCCAGTGGCATTTATAAGGTTTTGAACCACCACAAGACTCAGGTTTTCTGTAGTTTCCATAATTCCTGAAGTTTCCGAAGAGATACACACTTTTCAGAAGTTAGGCTTTCACATTTAATTAGGGAATTTGAATCCTGGCTCCATGACTTAATCTCTCTGTATTTCAGCACCCCTCCTTCCTGCCCCCCCACCCAAAATGGAACTAATAATTCTACCTACCCCTCAGGGCCATGGTGAGGATTAAAGAAGACCATATGGGTAAATGCTTCAGGCAGTGCTGGGAATTTAGGAAGTGCTAAACAGATCTTAAATCACTACCATCCTCATTATCACCAAACGGCAGGAATAGGCAAATGGGATTTATGTCTCCTTGCCTGAGATTATCTTTGATTTTCTATTCTCTTTGGTGTGTAGAATTCTAATTTCAATTATTCTGTAGCTGAACATTCCAAAATACAAGGTCATTACTAACCTTCCTGTTTATAAACTGGAGGGATATCTTAGAACACAGAGGTTGCAAGGAAAATAATCATGCTGAATCAATAGGCTAAAGAAAAGGAGGAGAAACCAGCAGGAAATGAAGCCACCTCGTTAGTCCCTCAGGGACCTCCAGGCCAGGCTTATCCTCATCTTTGCTTTTCTCTGTCAGTGCCCTTGGCTTCCCCTGCTTCCTCAGCAAGGCTCCATCCTCGGTCTACATGACTTTTAAGCCCAAAGTCACTCATTCTTTTGTGTAGGGGGTTTTGTCTCTAAATTCACATTCTTGAGAGAGAATCTTGGTTTCTTAGTCTGCCCTTGACAGATTCCTATAGTAATACTTGGTTTTGTTCTGTTTGCCTTTTTGTGACCTCTCTTCCCACAGCTCTTACCTTCCAATTTCTGATTAAAAAAAAAACAAAACAAAACCAAGGAACCTGTTTCCTGATTATACGACTGGACTCTTCAATCAAGTTGGTTTAAACGTATTCTTAGGAATTTGAATCTTGAGTGGAGGTGCCTGGGACAAAGGGCTCCTGAGCTCCTGATTGGAGTCCTTGGAATTGTCCTGGTTTCTCACCTCCCCGAAGCTTGCTTGTTCAGAGACGCCTTCAAATCTGTGAGCTACTCTAGTAGTTCCCCTTTTTAAAGATGGTCTCTGTTTCTTAAGCACTTTTCTGGGTTTTTTAGAACTAAAAGACCTTCCATGGCTGAGTTCTCTCTGGGGAATCTAACCAGCCACGGTCAGTTAGGCACTTGGGCAAGCCAAATGAAGCTAGAGGAGATGGCAGGTGTAGTAAGCAATTTGACATATCCATCACAGGGGAAAATGGGTTATAACAGAACAGTCACATTTGTATCAATATCTACCAAAGCCCTAGCAGGGTATAAAAAACCTCATTTAACTAAATTCTATTTAAGTCAATAGGCATTCACTAAATAAGAATTCAGGGGATATTTAAATGGGTAAAGTTAAGTCTTTGCTCTCAAGTAATGCCCAGTCTGGGGGAAGAATATATGTACACATATAACTGTAATATAAGGCAAGGTATCCCAACTACTATGCTAGATGAAATAAGATTACAGAGAAAAGAACAATTAATTTGGGCTATGGGATCAGCCAAATGGATCAGCCTGTGGAGAGACTCAAATATTGTGTTGCAGGCCGCCAATATGAAGCAGAGAAGGATTCCTTTTCCGGAGCTATGGCTCTTTGACACCTTAAGCAATATACAAAAGGAAAAGGATTCCCCAGGCTTGTGGGCACTTGGAAGATTTTATTGCTTTCCCACTCTCAAACTCACTTAGGCACAGGTCTAAATAAAGGCCTATAGTGTCAGAACTTCCTTCTCCCCAACAAAGTGCTTCTCTCCTCTGTACAGCCCTGGGTTGGAAGGAATTATTGCAATCCATGGTCCCATTTCTCCACCAAGGCTGTTCTCCACGCCCGAGTTACTTCAACAAGGAGAAAACCTGAATTTATGGTCCCCACACCTTTGAAGTGGAGGTAAGTACGTCATTCTTCTCAGATCTTAGATCTGGTATCTCAGCACAAATTCTAGCCACAAAGGCATCTGCCAACCAGACTGAGTATCCATTGTGTCAAGGATGAGTCCTGGATACCAGTATAACCTCTGCCTCCTTACCTTCTCTTCTAACTGGCCCTGTAGGACTGAGATTCTGTGCTGGATACAGCCCTTTTTACCTGAGAACTAATTCTTAACATCTGTCTCTCTGGTTTATGGTTCTGGAGTCTGGGTGCTGTATTCTAAACCTTAGTCCAATGAGCAATTCTTTAAGAACCCAAACTGATAGCCTCCATACTTTAGAGCAGGGGATGACAGATTTTTTCTATCAAGGGCCAGACAGTAAATATCCTACACTGTGAGGGCCAGAGGTTCTCTGTCACAAGCACTCAATCTGCCATTGTAACACGTAAGCAGCCACAGATAATACTTGAACAAATGGGTGGGGCTGTGTTCTAATAAAACTTTTACAAAAAGAGGCAGTGATTTGGCCTCTGAGTGTAATTTGCAGACCCCCTGCTCTTAAGCATCATTACCTATGCATTCAGGATTCCTTAATACCATGATCCATCTGTTGGAGAGCTAGCTCACCTCATCTTTCTCAATCCCCCTTTATTTGCAAAGGTCGAGGATAACTCACCCCATAGTTACAGCACCCAAGATGTCTATACACTTTATTTCGGTGTCTGGGATACTCCAGAGCCTACAATTAATATCTGTGTGTACCCCATCTTTCCCTCTAGAGTCAAAGTGAAAAAAAGAGAAACAGAAATGGAATGGAATGGGATATGTATATAGTTTATATACATATAAACTATAGTTTATATGTTTATATATATAGTTTAAAACCGTGTGTGTGTGTGTGTGTGTATGTGTGTGTGTGTGTACACAGTTAAAAACAACAACTGAAAATAACTTAAGAAGCCTTAAAAAAAAAAAAGTAACTGGTCCTTAATTCTGGAACAATAGGAAGGGAGAAAAGTAATAATCTGTTATATCCTGCAGGGAGCAGATACCTTGGTCAAAAGTAAAGAAAACTGGTTGGGTTACTCCCTAAAAAAGTGACAAGGAAACTGAGGCTCATAAAAATTAAATGAGAATTCCACATAGATATGTCATGGAATTACACATTATGCCTATCTTGAAGCCAGGGGAGGGGATGGACTGCAATATCCCAGATTGGAAATCTGAATATATTTTCTGAGTAAAGTTGTGAAATAGAGTGATTTTTAAAAAAATGGTGGGCTTAACAGGATTTTGTAAGTGACCTAAAAATACATATGATAATAGTAACAATTGCCACTTAGTTAAAGGCCAGTGTAGTGGACATTTTTCTGATCTTGCCATCCAACATCCATTCTCCTTTCTCCTGGTAGTACTCCCTATATTTTCCTCTGGGGAACCATGCCTCCCGTGCTTTCGGTCCTTATGCTTTGAATTCTGCTGAAATCATCCCTGATTCAAGAGCTGGGTGTCTGATCTAGGTCTGGACAATCAGAACACCGAGTTTCCCTGGACTTAGAATTGTTTCAGGGATGGAAACATGTAAAAGTTGATTTAATCAAAGTGAGGCCAGGACTTTTTTAGTTGTTTCTGAGGACGGTTGCTCTTTTTTTTCCTGTTACATTGGAAACCTATAAGATGTAGATAGGGAGTTGGTAAGAGTTGGTAATAAGCAAGAACTTCTTTCGTAATAAAGCAAATATCAAGAAAAGCAAGCCAGAGAAATGCGGGGAGATCAAGTCCTGAGAATAGAGTTGAATGCATAATATTTTAGTGATGAAACCAAAGCTAATGTTTAAAATTCTAACCAATTTTTTTTCCTCCCTCCATCTCTCTATCTTTCCTTCTCTCTCTCTCTCTCCCTCTCTCCCTTCCTTCCTTTTCCTTTATAACTGTAACTGAGAGTGCTAATACAGTCTATTTTGTATATATATAGTATATATATAGAGAGAGAGAGTGAGAGAGTATATAGATTTTCTTTAACCAACAAAACAATCTTATGGGTGAACATAATTATTCTCATCTTCAGGTCAGTCAACTGAGGAATTGCATAGTATGCCCATGGCCATGTACCTAATATGCCTCAAAATTATGATTCACCCTCAGGCCAGTCTGACTCCAAAGCTGATGGTTGGTTCTGCCTGCACTCCCTGTTCTCAGGGGACAGGGCTCCTAAGGGACCAATCCTTAAGGTTTCAACAACTCACATCTGCTTATCATTTAGGGGCCATATCTATATTAGAGGCATGATGATAACACACTTTCTCTGGCTTGTGATGTGAAAATAAATTATTTATGTTTGACAACGTAGCGATCCCCTGACCAGGCCACAGGTGTCTTTTAGAATACTCATGAAATGATTGTTACAGACAAGTCATTTATAAAAGGTATTTCACTAGAGCAAATTGCACTTTCCACTTTTAGACTAATGTCAGATGTATGCCCAAGACAAAACTTTTATACTCATTCATCCTACAACAGACATTGAGAGACGCTGAGACATTTAGAGCATACTAGGCACTAAGTCTAGCAATGGAGTAATGGTACTGGGATGCCCAGAACTAAAATATGGTAGAGGAAGGGCATCTTTAATTAATAAGGCATCTTACGTTGCCAGCATCTGCCTAAAGTGGTCACGTTCTGAGAGTCTGGTAATGTAACACTTTCCCCGACATGTCAAACTTCATAGGGAACCACTCTTTCCAAACACAGCACAAAGTCTGAGATGCAGGGGGCACCTGGTGCCTCAGTCAGTTAAGCAGTGACTCTTGATTTCGGCTCAAGTCATGATCTCAGGGTCCTCGGATGGAGCCCCGAGTGAGGTCTGAGTTGGGCTCCGCACTCAGTGGGGAGTCTGCTTGAGGATTCTCTCTCTCCCTCTCCCTCTGTCCCTCCCCTTGCTCATCTCTCTCACTATTTTAAAATAAACAAATCTTAAAAAAAGAGTCCGAGATGCAGTACTGAACAAACCTCTCCGTGCTTCAGTCTCCTCCTCTGTAAGATGAGGATGCTCATAATAGCACCGTCACTGCTTGTACACCATCCTCTCCTAAGTTCCTCAATTAAATGAACTACTGACGTCCCATCTAGTTTTTAGGTTTAAATATTTATAGATTTTTCATAGAATATGATTCACTTTTGTCTCTTTTGTGCTTTCTCTCTTTCACACACACACAGATGCTACATAAATGACCTCCAAAAATGAGGAAGTTGTAATACATGCCCACAATTGTAATTTAAGTTAAATACTTTTTGTTAGGAACAACCAAAGATTATTACTCTATAGTACTGAATAAGGAAATATATCAAGATAAGTTTTCATTATAAGCATATATTCTTTTAAAATACCTCCCTTCTCAAATTTTCTATTAATGTTAATGTAGCCACATGGCGTATTATAAATTATAACAATATGGAAGTCAATTATCTTGAACCATCTAATGTATGGTTACTTCCGAGCACTGATATGATTCTCATTTAAATAATGCTATGTTTTGTACACACATTCCATCTTTACATCTATTTAGAAGAGAAAGAGTAGACTGAAGCAATAGGAAAATTTTTCAAATAAGTTTAGAAATCAGAGACATTTCCCTTTACTCCTTTCACCATAATACATTAGGATAGGTCATTGGAATCAATTTCAAATAAATCAAAAGTCTCCTAGTGCTTTTGAGTTGCAAAGGCCAAAATGTTGGGGCGCCTGGGTGGCTCATTCGGTTAAGCGTCCACATTCAGGTCAGGTGTGATCCCAGGGTCCTGGGATGGAGCCCCGCGTGGGGCTCCCTGCTCAGTGGGGAGCCTGCTTCTCCTCACTGCTTGTGCTCTCTCTCGCTATCTCTATCTCTCAAATAAATAAATAAAAATCTTTAAAAAATTGTCATCTCAGCAGCAGATAGCTAAGACAACAAAAGCACATTTCTTTCTTTTCCTCACCTTTACTAAGGTATGATTGATAAGTAAAAATTGTATATATTTGGGTTGTACAACATTATTTTTTTAAGGTATACAATGTGATGATTTCGTTTAGTATACATTGTGAAATAGTTGTGGTAACCAAGATAATTAACACATCTATCACTCACATAGTTACCTTTGTGGTCTGTGTGGTGAGAATGCTGAAGATCTAGTTTCTTAGCAAATCTGTATACAATATGGTATCATTGACTATACTCACCATGATGTACAACTGATCCCCAGAACTTATTTATCTTATAACTGGAAGTTTGTACCCTTGACCAACATCTCCCCATTTCTCCCAGCCCCTGGAAACCACCATTCTATTCTCTGGTTCTACGAGTTCAACTTTTTTAGACTCTGTATATAAGTGAGCTCATACACTATTTGTCTTTCTGTGTCTGTCTAATCTCACTTAACATAATGTCCTCCAGGCTTATCCATTTTGTTGCAAATGGCAGAATTTCCTTCTTTTTCTATGGCCGAATAATATTTAAATATATAGTATATATGTAATAAGATTACATATATATGTTATATGTAATACATATATAGTATATATAATATATATAGTATATACATAATATATATGTAATATAGTATATATGTAGTAAATATATAGTATATATGTAATATAATAGTATAATGTAATATGTGTATGTGTGTGTTTATAATATATATGTTATATATTATATTTTCTTTATCCATTGTTTCCATATCTTTGCTATTGTGAATAATGTTGCAATGAACATGATAGTGAAGATACCTCTTTGAGAGACTGATCTAATTTTCTTTGGATATAAACCCAGGAGTGCAATTGTGGATCATATAGTTGTTCTAGTTTTAATTTTTTGAGGAAGATCCAAACTGTTTTCCATAATGGCTGCACCAATTTACTATTTCCATGAGCAGTGCACAAGGGCTCCCTTTGCTCCACATTCTCACCAATACTTACCTCTTGTCCTTTTGACAACAGCTATCCTAACACTTATGTGGGGCTATCTCATCGTGGTTTTGATTTGCTTTACCCTGATGATTAGTGATATTGAGCACCTTTTCACATACCTGTTAGTCATTTGTATGTCTTCTTTGGGAAAATATCTATTCAGGTCCTTTGCCCATTTTTAAATTGGGTTTTTAGTTTTTTGCTATATTGAGTTGTATGAGTTCCTTCAGTATTTTGGATATTAACCCCTTATTAGCTATATGGTTTGCAAATATTTTTTCCCATTTTCATAGGTTGCCTTTTCATTTTTTGATTGTTTCCTTTGCTTTACAGAAGCTTTTTAGTTTCATGTAGTCCCAATTGTTTATTTTTGCTTTGTTACTGTGCTTTCTGTGTCACATCAAAAAAAAAAAAAAAAAATCATTGTCCAGACCAATGCCAACAAACTTTTCCCCCTGTGTTTTCTTCTAGTTTTCTCTATGTTTTATGGTTTCAGGTGTTACATGTAAGTTTTTCATCCATATTGAGTTGGTTTTTGTAGAAGGTCCAGTTTCATTCTTTTGCATAAAATATACATTTCTTTTAGTGCCCATACAATGCTGAATGAAGCCAAGTGGTATAATAGGTAAAGAACAAGGACACTGGTGCCAGGCAACTGTGGGTTCAGATTCTGGTTCTGGATGAGGTTCTTAGATTAAATGCATTATTTTGTGTAAAGTCCTTAGCATGGATACTGGCATTCCATAAGCACATGCATATGTATAGTAATGTTAGATTTACAAAATAAAAATCTTCATAGAAAAGCTTTCAGTGATAAAGGAAATATTAAAAGTAAAAACCACTATATATCTTTGAGGTTTCTTCACTAGTAACATATAAAAAAAACACAAAAATCAAATTCTTAATATAGTTTTATGAATTAAGAGTTAAATTACTTGGGCATATACAAAGGACTAGTTAAATGCTAGGGAGCTGCTGTACTAATAGAAAATAATTTTTTTTTTTTTTTTGGATGAGAAATGGTTTATTAAGGGGACTCACAGACAGAAGTGTGCCTTGGGTAGCCACAAGACAAAAAGGTTTCCACAACCCCATGACCCTTAAGATGTGTTATAGCCCTAGAGCCTGGGAGTACATACTGGGGTACCACACAAGAGGAGAATGTTTCAGAATGGATGTGTGCCACAGTCATATCTCCAGGGTAGGTCAAAGACATTATGCACTGAAGGAATACTTACAGGTGTGGTTAAACAAGGAGAAATAATTTGGGGGTTGCTGTGCTCAAGAAGAGCTGAAGTCACAGAATTGTTCTCAAGGAGGATTTGTCCAAGGGGCACTTGGGTGGCTCAGTAGGTTGGGCATCTGCCTTCAGCTCAGGTCATGCTCCCAGGGTCCTGGGATCAAGCCCTGCATCGGGCTTCCTGCTCAGCGGGGAGTCTCCCTCTCCCTCTGGCCCTCCCCTTCCTCATACTCACACACATGCTCTCTCAAATGAAATCTTTAAAACAAAAACAAAAACAAAAACAAAAACCAGGAGGATTTGTCCAAGATGGCATTGTGCCTTGGGGAAAATAAAGAGAGACTTTGAAACCCTCTATTATCATTGGGTCTCCTATCTTCATTCCCCAGTGAAGATTGATGGAAATGATACTTTATTAAAGCCAGCACATATGTGATAGTGTAGAATTCAGTGACCTTCAACTTTACCAAAGAGGAAGAGACTTTACTACACCATCAGAGAAACCTATACTGAGAATTGATCTGGAAAGTCATGGTTTTATTTCACGTGTACGTACACTTAGACCTCAAGTAATGTGATTCTTCCCTTGTGAAGGCAATAAAATTAAGGAGATTATGCAGCAACTCTACCCCAAGTACACCTAACAGGAACCTGACATACAGAAGAGCATTCTCTGGTCGACTTCAGCTCCTCTTAGATGAACCAGAAGCACGACTGCTCAGGCTCTGACCTCAGGACTCTATATTGTGCAGGCAGAACTGAAAACAGAATCTCTGAAAAAGGGCATTAACAAGGACTGATCATGGGACATATCCCAGACCACCATCCTGCAAAGCTGAGGGTGAAGTGTGCTTGAATAATGTGCTGAGTGAACCAAGATCATTTCAGAGCAGCTGAGGAATGTAAGTGGATAGGTCCATCGCCATCCCTCTGGAGATCAGGTTATTGGGAGTTGGGTTCATATTAATTAATCAAAAATATTGATTAGTAATGGAGAATAATTCTTTTATTACTATGTAACTGCTTTAACTATATTTAACCATATTGCCCAACATCTTATTAGTTCAAATGCAATGTGAAACGCTATATTGTATGATGTTCTATACTTGATTTGCTTAGTTATAGAATTTGGGGTTGTTTGTTACCTTTTATAGACTTGCTAATGAGCTGAACACTTAGTTTCGCTTCAGTTATACAATTATAAGATCTTTTTCATCACACAATTATTCTTTTAAAATTGAATGTGGAAGTACAAATGTCCAGAGTGTAGACAGCTGTTCAAACAATAAGAACTCTATGTATCAGGACAGGTGCTGTTATTATCCCCCAAATCCTTAACACAAGTGTTGGGTTTATAAAAAATTTGGAGGAAAAAGACATAATAAACAAAAAAGACATAAGAGGGAGAAAGTAGTAAAAGCAACAAGTTTCCATTTATTCCATGCAGAAGCATCAAAGAATGGTCAATGCAAAGTTCACCGAAAAGTATAGAGGATTATCCACTGCTTTGGAGGTATTTTGATACCACAAAATAATACCAAATTGGGATATTTATTGTAGCTAGCTAAGCCCAAGGCACGGCTTCCAAGTGTTACTAAGAATCACCGGGCACACTTACAAATCCTGAAGAATCAACTTAATTTGAAAATTATTAGACTATGAGTTATTTCGGGGCAAAGTCCAACTTACTCATCATGGTTTTGCCAGTACCTCACATAAACTGGGTAATGATTAAATGAAGGAGCACAGCCAACTGAAGACCTACACCTACTGGAAGAAAAGCCATACCGTCAAATGGCACCATCCCATAGGCTGAAATCCAAGGCCAGATGATCAAAAGCTGTGGTTCTCAATTAGGGGAGCTATTCCCCCCCCCCCCCAAGGACAATTGGCCACGTCTAGAGTCATTTTTGGCTGTCACAACTGTGGGGGTGATGTCATCTGGAGGGTGGAGGCCAGGGATGCTGTCAAACATCCTATAGAGCACAGGACAGCCCCCCACAACAAAGAATTATCTGGCCCACAATGTCCATAGTGCTAAGGTTAAGAAGCTGTGATCTAGAAGTTAACTGACTATTCACAGTAGCATCAGCCCTCCAGAGCAGACTCCACTAAACCCTACCTTGTTTAATTAAAACGTCTCATTCTATAATTCACTACTCATTTTCCAAAAAAAGAAAAGCTGCTGAAATGGATGGAAACATGGAAGTAGAACGAAAAGGCTTCCATTTTCTCTCAGCCAGTAGAAAATTTTTCATAGTTTTGTGTTTCTCACTACAGGTGATTGTTAGGAACCAGGGATGAACGTGAATGACAAGGGTATGTTTGCACATAATATTGCTTTTCTCCTAGAAAATATATTGACTTTTGTTAGTGAGACATTTAGAGAGGTCAAATATGGAAGGGCTAGATTGGTGCTCAACATTGGCATAAGAATACTGAAATAGTAAAGGTAAAGGCAATAATGATCAAGAAGCTAGTTAACATCTTTTGAGTGCTTTCAATCTGCCAGGTACCATACAATGTATTTACCTTTTCATTTAAGATCCATCAATTTTAGAAATGGAGGGTTCCAGAAAGAATATTATTTTCTCATTTATATAAAATTTTATAATTTCTCTTTGACATGTCCCTTTCCTCCCCTAGACCAAGACCTTCTGGAAGATAAGGTCTCTTGCCTTATTCATCATTGTAAACCCGAGGACCTGACACTTTAGCACAAAACAGGGCATTCGTTACCAGTTTATTACGTGAACAAGGGTATCACTGCTCAGTGAGACATAAGTCTAGAGAAACTATCTGAAACCCTCCAAAGCTGGAGAAGAGAGGTTGTCACAAGTCTAGTCTGTGAGCTCCTTCAGGAGTAGGATATCCCATTTATCTTTGCATTCACAGTGAATTCACAGCTACTAGAGAAGAGCCTAGCATTATATAGGCACTTGGAATATTCTGCATTGACTTGATCTGGAGACTGTAACTATTTTCAGAAGTTCTTCCAAGTCAGGGAAATGTGATCTACTCCTTTACTCGGATCTTGACTCAGCAAATACAGTTACTCCTGTTTTTCACGTGGGCTGGTTTACGGCTCTTGTGTGGTTCTGCTTCTTACACGTTGAGTCTGATAGTAACAACTAATGGCACTCAGACAAGGGCAAAGGGAGGAAGTATTTCACTTGGGCAATTTCTTCACCCGGCTATATATTTGTCAGTGTGAGCTGCAGAGTGTTTACATAAGTAAAGGCAAATATTCCTTTCTGAGTCTAACACAGAGCCATCCGGCTGCCCAGTTAGATTGCTGCCTTATGTGGGGAGCCATCTGTGGTGGTGCGGTGGATGCTGTGGGAAAGGGAGGAAGAAAAGAAGGAGAAACAAGTTGAATGTGCTGAGGCAGAAACTATATGTCTATTTTGGGCATATCCCACTGTCAATCTTACCCTCCTGACATTTTATCAACAAAGACAAGAATGACATGTCTTCTGTTTCTCAGCCACTCAAAAAAGTGTTCATTAAACCTCAAAAATCAAGCACATTGGCATAACAACAACTGTAAAGTATTTGTTTGCTGTTCTTTTGTTTTTAGAAAAGACGGGTTTTTTCATTCTCTTCCTGAACTAATGTTTATGAAATGCTCTCATATACATGCTTATCTGTCATCAATTGCACCGAGAAAGAGAAGTTTCTGCCCTCTGAGTTTCTGTATTGCAGGGAATAAGGGAGAGTAGAAAAGAAGGTCATATTCCCTTCCTCTAAAATGTCATAACTCAAAATAGTATATAAATAAATGTTTATTGTACCCAGGCAAAACTGACAGTAGTACAGATCCCAGCAAACTGAATGGAGACTACATGCCCTCAGAGCACGGAGTGGGTAAGTAAACATTAATATATGTAACACTTTCCAACTTCCCTCAACACAACTTCTGCATTTTGTTGTTTCTGAGATGAGAAAATGAGATTATCTGTTGGATAATCTCTGATCACTTCCCATCCGTCTCCAACAGCAGCAGAGCCCTACTCAATCTACTCCTCAGGGAATGGAAAGACCCCACCGTGGGCCACCAGAGAGCTGCGACACATGCACAGCCCTTGCAACCCTTCTTGTTTTCTTCGCGTTCCTGTTTCCATTGGCAGAATTTTTTTCCCTGCCCAAAGCAGAGCTGCAAATGAAAGCAGCTGCCCAAAGTGGAGGAAGTTCAAAGACCAGAGAAGAAAGAGAAAGGAGGTGGGGGTCAAATGAGGAAAACAACTGAGGACAGCAAGAAGACTCCTGGCAACTCTGCCTTGTACAAAAGTCTAAAACAGAAAACATACGGGGAACAGATGGACTGGTGGCGGCCGTGGGCAAAGTGATGCACCCATAGACTTTCAAGTGACAACCGAGTATTGTATTTTACACGGACCTGCAAACTTTTAATGCTCCTAGGGCAAGAAATATTTCAAAATATCTTCCTCTCAGCTTCCGGTGGCCACTTTTTGGGTTCCTGTCATATATATTCACTCATTCATGTTTCTGAATTGTGCTGCAGATGAAAACCTATTTACAATTATTGCATGAATTTCTCCTTTTGATTTCATTACTTAGGGGTTATGGAGAAAATATTGGTATGGTTATTTTGGAATCTGATTTCAAAAGATCCATTTAGAGGAATTAGTGTATCTCTAGCATTTATTTTTTAACTACAAGGTTTTAATGCTTCATTAGATATTAATATTTAATCTTGAAATTATTATAAAAGGATTACAGTTAAAACGTTCCAATTAGTTGCTTTCTTTTGAAGAACTTAAAAGAAGTAAAATAAATACAACTTTTGAGACCTTTCGGAATACATTTTAAAAACAGATTTAAAGAATATAGACGTGCCCTACTGTATTTTAGGACTTTTAGAAAACTTTTTTGCAAATTAATTTTATATAGTTATGATTCAATGTTAACTATACATGAATTCTAGCATGTTGGAATTCCGAAACAGATTGGGAAACTCAATGGACTGCAGATTCTGGGAGGAGACTTGTTTGAATATATTCACAAGTTCAAGCATCTACATTTTTAGCACAAACATCTTCTATTGCTTCTTTAAAAAATACATTTACAAAGCAAGGATAACTGCAAAATAGGACCTGCAAATGTTTGATCTATGTAGAAATTTCAGGAACGTAATTGCAGAACAGTAAACACTTTCTACAGACCGACTGCCAAATCTACAAGTCTTTTCTTTCAGTCAACACTTTCCCACCATCGTGAGAACCATTTCTCATTAACAACCAAATTGTTTTCAGATGCTGTGCTATAAGGGGTTTCCTTAGAAACCATTTGGTAAAAGACTGTGGCTTTCTTCCATAGAATCTCAAGCAGTGAAAAGGCAGATTTTCTGGCATAAATCAAACCCAATTTCTAGGGTTCACTAAACCCTTTCTCCTCAAAATAATGTTTTGTGACTTGATCTTAGCAGTTAATAGTACATGCAGGAGAGCTGGTGTGAACCAGTTCTGAATGAATTTTATTCCATTTCTTTTGTCATTCAACTGAAATCACTTCCAGGGCTTGTTATACCTTGATGAAGGTTTAACTGCACAACAAATGGACAAAATAGCACATTTTATTGTATAGCAAAATCTGTATATTTTTTCCTACTAAGTTTGCTCAGGTGAATTAATCTTTTTATTGATAGGATAATACCAACTGTTCTGACTTCAGAGTTGTTCTTGCTTATAAACATACTTTTTAAAAAAGAAGTTGGGCAACAAGGAAGTTTATGTACTAAAAATATAGACACTTCATCTGGCCAAAACATACAAATATATACCAATAATGTTTTAGGAAGTTTCTAGATGCATATAAACTCATAAGAAATCACTGAAAAGAAGCATTTGTATCAATAATTATGTCTCAAGTGTGGACTTGGCAGAATACCTTAAATAGAAATCTAAAATTATTACTGGGATGGAATCATGATTTTCCATAACTCCATACCTTTTGCACACATTGTTCTTTTTCCCAGCAATGTGCATCTGCTTCCCTGACAAATCTTATTCCTCCCTCAGACTCTGCTTGACCATCTCCTCATTCATTCATTCATTCATTCACTCACTCAATCATTTTTTACTGAGCACCTACTATATGCTAGATGCTGGAGAGAACAAGATAATGCCCTTTCCTCACAGAACTGATGGTTGAATCTGAACTGGTCATCCTTCCCTAACTTCAGACAGAGTTACCATCAGCCATTTAACAAGTATCTAAGAGCACTTAGTAAGTACTAATTCTACACACTTGCCATATCACATTGCAATCCTTTCTTTGTGAATCTACTTCACCTATTTGACTATGAGCTCTTTGAGGAAAGAGCTTTGACATATTTTTTGTATTCGCAATACCTAGCACAGTTTCTGGAACATGGTAGAAAAAAGGTAAATTTTTTGATGAATAAATGACTAAAGTAGACTAAAATATTCTAGCTAATAAAACAGGCTAACTTCTACTTGAAAACTATCAATAATATACCATAAGTTTATAAAAGTATTGGTCCTGATTTGCTAAAAACTTCAGCCAAGCATTTTAGAAAAGTGAAAGATGGAAATCTGACAAATGGACAAACTGCTCTAAGAAGTTTGGCAACTAGAGATCCTGCCATATTTCCAGGCAAGTCTTTCCCAAGATTGAATTAATAAGCTTATAAGATGATCCATCTAAGTTCAAAAAATAATTCAAAATAGAATTTCTTCTCCTAATTAGATGACACAAGTCTTGTGGCAATTTGGTTTGAGGGTATTTGAATTAAAAAATTCAACTCTTTGTTTCCAAAGGCATCTCACTGGGAGTAAATGCCCCAAATCTCTACTTTAACCTATAAGGCCCTTTAAGATCTGGCACCTTGCCCCCACCTCTCCAACCTCATCTCCTACCACTCCCCCTTTTCCACTTGCTCCTACCAGACTAACTCCTTGCTATTCCTTGATATCCAAACAATTTTGCCTCAGCAACTTGACACTTGGTTCTCTGCTGTCTGGACAGCTCTCCCTTACATACCTTGAAATCTCATTTTCTCCTTCCTGAGCACCTTTGCTCAAATGTCACTTTTTTAGTGAGGTCTTCCTTGACACCACATCTCAAACAGCAGGCCTACCCTCTCCATTTCCAAGCACTCCCTAATCCCCTTACCCTACTTTAATTTCTTCATAATATTTAGCACCATGAAACATAGTATATATTTACTCTTTTTTTTTTCTTTTGGTCTGTCTTTTCTAGTAAAATGTAAACTCTACAAAGCTGGGTATTTTGACTTATTGGTTAAGTGTGCCTTAATGATTAGCAGTGATTAGCAGTGTGCCTTCCACACAGAAGATACCCTATAAATATTTATAGGGTGAATAGATTTGATTAACCCATCAAAAACTGTGTCTTTAGCATTAACTCTCTATGTTGTACTGTGCTAATAACTGTGGACTACAAATATGGTAATAGAAACCCCCTGACTTTGTGGATTCAGAATTTACTATTTTGATCTGATTTGCACCCTGAAACTGATTCAGAAGCCCAAACGTACCTAGCACAACTGCACTGCTGCATTTTCTGCCCCCCAAATCTTCTTGTCTCAAAATCACTACACTGGAAAAGGGAATTTTGTGAACACCAACAGATTGATAAGCATTTCCTAACTGTCTGTGTGAAAATGGAGATGAAAGTGGGGACATGAGCCTTCCCACAAAGTAGTTTTAATCTAGTTGGGAACCTCAAATTGAAAGTATCATTTTCTCTACAGCGAAATTCTTGTAAGAAAGTTTCAAGCATAGCTAATTATTTCTAAGTGCAAAGAAAAAGCTTTAAATTAGGAAACTAATTTCATTGACTACCGAGGGATCGTTTCCCATTATAAAACCATCTATGGAAATGAATCAGTGGTTGTAGTGTGCTTAGTCAAAGTCATCAAATGCAAGAAAAGATTATCATAAAGTTGTCAAGAAAAAGAATATAAAAATTTCTAAGATATTGAAGATGCATTAAAAAAGTCAACTGTCCACATGTTCTAAATAAAAACATCTAATCACCTTTCTTTCCCTATTTCTGGTAATTATCTAATGTATCTCATAATTCCCTGTAAAATATTAATGTATTAAGTTAAAAGTAACCAGTTATCTGATTTGGGTTTATATCAGATACTATCTTATACTAGATCCTTCCAGAGATGTAATAAAAAGCATCAAGGGCTTACTTCAAATTTGTGATAAATAAAATTAAGAATATTCTATTAAGTAATTCTCCTAGTTATTAAGCTTACCTATTATTATCCAGTTACTACCTTAGTTCTACTGATTTTTCCAAACATTTTTCATAGCACTGAAGCCTCCTAAACCAACATACACACACATGTATGTATACGCATGCACGTACACAGGTACACAAACACACAGGGAAAGAAATCTTAGTCAGACCCTACTTTTCAGCTTTACCTATGACATCATATAACCTCTCACTCAAGTTATTTGGCTTTCTTTCCTGCTCCCCCAATTTTTTTAAGTGGCAGAGTGTTTTCATTTGCCATCTAGTGTTGCTTTTAATTTGAAACTGGCTTGGCATTCTCCCTCGGTTCTCATTAATACACTTCAGGAACTCAGCTCTCACATACATGATATCTTTTAACTCTCAAAATATTCAGGAGACCGTTAAACTTGGGTTAGGTTAACAGCAGATATGTTGAGTCTTCAGCAACAAGGGCTAGAGGTACAGGGGAGAGGTCTGGACTAGGCCAGTGGTAGGATGGCCAATTCATTCTGCTTTTTTTCCCCCAGTCTACCACTGAGATTCCCATGTCCCACTAATCCCCTCAGTCCTAGGCAAGCCAAGACAGCTGGTCGCCCTCATGGATGACAGGCTGAAGGAAACTGAACTGACGGGAGCCTGATCTTTTAGCGCAGCCCAGTAAGCTACTTCGAAAGGAATAGTAAGTGTGGCTGTGGCCCGAGAAGAGTCAGGCCAACGGAATCTAATTCAGTTGGTGAAATAGGAAGAGCGATGCCTGTAGACAGATAGCAAGAACTGGAATCTAATAATCTGGCATTGGGTTAGTGTGACCTCATGGGTATTTATGGAGCACAAAATACAAAGCCCGCGGTAGGAAAGCTAGCCCAGGCTCCGAAAATCTGGTAATAGTGATGGTAGTGAAATGCTCCCTGACCTCTGGGAATGAGCTCGCTGGTGGAGAACTTCCCATTACACCTGCCAAATCAATGGATGAAATTAAGGCTCGAATGGGCACAGGGTTACATAGCTAGGAAGAGGCAAAGCTAAATTTTAAACTTAGATCTTTCTGCCCCCAGGTCTGCTGCTTAGGCATTTAAATAAAGGCTATAATACAAATTTTAATCATGGAATTCCATTTTCTTATAGTAAAAGTGTCCATGTCATTCTCTGTTTTCCAGATTGTTAAATTCTATGAGGGTAAAGACTAGCCTTCCTTTATCTTTGTAACCTTTAATTAGCAAAATACTCAGGAGAGAATAAACTTTTGATAAATGTGGTTAAATTAGGTAAAATTAAATGAGACTTGCTCATTCCTACATGTTACCTTTATTCTTATTGGGTGCTTTTGCTTGCCTCATGGAATGTCCTTTAAATTCTATTTAACTGTCAAAGTCCAGCTTAAGTTCTAGAATCTTTATTTGAGGTCTTGGGGACCTCTCCCTTTTCTGAACTCTACCCCAGCATTTTATCTTTTCATGTATTTAATTCTTATTATTCTCAAAGGTGTTATTAGCTTGTTTGTACCCTTCACTCTTGTGCTTAATCAACACTGGTTACTTGAAATCCAGAAGAAAAAGTCTGTCAGTAAATCTGTTCTCTTAATCAACAATTCAAAACAGGAATGAACATTCAAAACAGGAAAAGAATCCTAAACTTCCTAACAGCAGCCAGACATTACTATAGTCTGGGTGTTGCTATTTAGTATACAAAAGAATTCCTTTTGTCCTTTATAAGGAACTTAGCTTTACTACATTTGAAACATGGAGACTGTCAGTATATTGATAAGGTTGTTTTAAAAAAAGAAGAAATCATTTCCTCATGAAAAGACATTCTCAGCATTTTCTAAAAGAGAAAAGTATTAATATATAGTTTGTATCAATGCTGTTAAAAATAGAATACTTGCAATAAAAACTAATAAAACCCAGTTACTGTTGAGGAGCTACATTGCAACAAACCTAGTTGTGAAAGTCAAGTTTACAGCCTCATTATTTTGAAGTGATCAACTGGGGGAAACAGATGAGACAACACACATATGAGAACAATACCACTTACTAAGTATAAAAGTAAAAACAATACTTTCTACTTTGAACCCAGACTTTTGCTTACATATTTTTGTTTTTGTAATCATTAAGATTCAGTATTACAAAAAGGCTGGATTTTTTTTTCCTCAACCCAAATCTTTAGTAAATCCATTTTTCCTCTGGGGCTGGGGAAACTTAGTTTATATAATTGATTGTTGGCAGCATCAGGTAACTATGAGGTAGGAGTCACAACAAAAACATGTTTCCTGCTTCCCATTTTTAGTACCTAAAAAAATAGATATTTTTTCCAGTTCAAGATTATAGTTCTGAGTGAATAATTCCAAAACCTCCTAATTTATCTGTGATACAGAATGATCATGTGTTTGAAACACTGGTGGTAAAACTGGAGACTGAATCACTGTGAAGCTAGGGAAGCACGAACTCCAAGGACCCTTTGCACAGTCCCCTTCCGAGGCATCGAGAGGGACTCCAACGATGAATTTCATGATCATATACTTTTGTACACTTTTTGAAGTAAAACACATTAACTACACTTAGTTAAGACTACTGTTTCTTGTCACTAATGACTTCTTCAGCACCTTTCTTCATGTTAGGTGTGTCACAGTGGCCATGTGCATCTTGGGATCCAGCTAAGAGGAAAGTGGCTTAGGAATATATGTAGCCTGGATTTAGTGGGATAGGCTTATGTGGTCTGCAGGGTTTTATGTATAAGTAGATTATGACTGGCCAAGCAAGTTCAAGACTGGCTTCTAGCAATACTCCACCATCTGTGAACCGATTTCTCTGTAAGCATGACATAATGATGAGTCCATATTATGGCATGAATGTATCCTATGATGCCTGGTACTAGAAGTATGTAACTAAGTCCAAAAGACATTTGAAAGAAGTTTTCTCAAATTAGACAACAATATTAAAAAATTTAGAAGATTAGGGGCACCTGGGTGGCTCAATCAGTTAAGCGCCTGACTCTTGATTTCAGCTCAGGTCATGATCTCAGTGTTGTGGGACTGAGCCCCACATTGGGCTCAGTGCAGAGTCTGCTTGAGATCCTCTCCCTCTGCTACCCTCCCCCACCCTGCTCTCTCTCTCAAATAAATAAATTAATCTTTTAAAAATTTAGAAGAACATTATTAATATCAAGATAAATAGTGAGTTGTACACTAAAAAGAGCTTTTCTTCTAACTTAATAAAAAATAGGACTTCTAACCCTACTCATGAAGGATTATGCCTTCCCACTGCAGACAACTAAAAAAACCAGACAAAATACATGAAATGTGGCTTTCAAATATTGCACAAAAGGCAGTGCAGAATTGTGATCTCTGAAAGAAGGGTCATGAATTGGGAGTAGTGCCAAACTATTTCCAGAATAGAGGCCTACAAGAACAGGGCTTAAAGGCAAGCCTTGAAAGGATAAAGCCAATGTATTGAACTGTACACTGGAACAAGTCCAATACTCTTTAAAGAAATGCAACAAAATTCAGTAACCAACCATAAATCCAGTACTCAATAGTAAAATTGACAAGGTCTAGCACCTTGTAAAGTATTAGGCATGCAAAGAGTGAGAGATTATTATCCATATTCAGTAGAAAAATTAATCAGTTAGAAACATATCCAGAAACATAGCCACAGACTAGGAGAAGATATTTACAAAAGACATATCAGATGGAAGACTGTTATCCAAAATGTACAAAGAACTCTTAAAACTCAACAATAAGAACACAAACAACCCAATTTAAAAATTGGCCAAAAAAAAAAAAAAACTAAAACAAAAAACAAACAAACAAAAAACCAAAAAAATAAAAATTGGCCAAAGATCTAAATAGAAATCTTGCTAAATAAAATAGATATCAAATAAACATGTGAAAAGATGCTCCACATGATATGTTATAGGAAAATGCAAATTAAAACAACAACGAGATACTACTACATACCAAAAGAATGGCTGAAATACAGAACACTGACAACACCCAATGCTGGTGAGGAAGTGAAGCAACAAGAACTCTCATTTGTTGCTGGTAGAAATGCAAAATGACACTGCCATTCCGAAAGACAGTTTGAAGGTTTCTTACAAAACTAAACATACTCTTACCATATGATCTGCAATTGTGCTTCTTGGTATTTTATCCAACGGAATGAAAACTTACGTCTACAAAGAAATCTTGCCCACAAATGATCACTGCAGTTTTATTCATAATTGCCAAAACTTGGAAGCAAACAAAATGTGCTTCAGTAGGTGAATGGATAAATAAACTGTGATACACCCAGACAGTGGAATGAAATTTTCAGCACTTAAAGATATGAGCTATCAAGCCATGAAAAAACATGGAAGGAACTTAAATGCCGATTACTAAGTGAAAGAAACCAATCTGAAACAACTACATACTACATGATTCCAATTATATGACCTTCCAGAAAGGCAAAACTATGAAGATGATAAAAACCTAGTTGCCAGGAGTTAGGGTTTAGGGAGGGATGAATGGGCAGAGCACAATCTACCCTAAATGGTGATATATGTTATTAAACATTTGTCCAAACCTAAACAATGTACAACACCAAGAATGTACCCTAACGTAAACTATGGACTCTGAGTGATAATGATGTGTCAGCATAAGCTCACTGATGATAACAAATGTACCACTCTAGTGGGGGATGTTGATAATGGGGAGGCTATCCATGTGTGGGGACATGAGGTATATGGGAAGTCTCTCTACCTTCCACTCAATTTTGCTGTGAACCTAAAACTGTTCTAAAAAGTAAAGTCCATTTAAGAAAAAACAATTAAACCTAAACAAACAAACAGAGCATCAGTAACCTGTGGGACAATATCAAGCAATCTAACCTATGTATAATCATAATCCTAGAGGGAAGTGTGGGACACAAGAATATTTGAAGAAATAATGGCTGAAATGTGCGCAAATTTGATGAAACTATAAACCAACAGAATTTCAGTAAGTTCAGATAAAAAGAAACATAAAGAAAATCAAACTAAGGTACATCACAATCAAATTGTTGAAAACCAGTGATAAAAAGAAAATCTTAAATGCCCAGCAGAAAAAGACACATTGTACCCGTAGGGACAAAGAGAAAGAGTCAATTTCTTATCAGAAGCCATTCAAGCAGAAGACAATGGAAAGACCACTTTAAAGTACTGAAAGAAACTATCAACATACAATTCTAAACCCAGCAAAAATATACTTTAAAAATGAAACAGACTTTTTTAAATGAACAAAAGCTGAGAGAATTAATCATTAGAAGGCCAGTACAAAACTAAATGTAAAAGAAGGTGTTTAGCCAGAGAAAAATGATATCAGATAGAAATCTGGAATTATATCAAGAAATGATGAGTGCCATAAATGGCAAATATGTGGATAAATAGACACATTTATCTCACTTACAATCTCTTCAAAAGGTAATTGTCTGCTTATATTTATAGTAATATAATACAGTTTATAAGACATATAGAATTAAAATGTATGAAAATAAGTATAAAAGATAGGGAGGAATGTTATTGCATTATTTGAATCTAGAATGTGGTAAGTGAAAGATATATATTAAAAAAACTTAAAGCAACAGCTAAGAAAATAAAATGAAACCGGCCAATTAGTGGAGATTAAACAATTAATAATTTTTTAAAAGCCAAAAAAAAAAAAAAGAAGGGACATTAGATGGGATAAATATAAAATAAATAGTAAAATGGTAGATATAAACCAAGTAGCATTAATAATTACATTAAATGTAATGATCTAACACTATAATTGAAAACATAGATGTCAGACTGGCTTTTTTTTTTTTTTTTTTTTGAAGGATCCAGCTATGTGCTGTCTACAAGAAATCCACTTTAAATATGGAGATAGAAATAGAGATAGAGATAGGCTAAAAGTAAAAGGATGGAAAAATATATACTTTGAAAATACTACTCAAAAGAAAGGTATAAGAGTTACATTACTAGTAAGGACATTGAATTAGTAGTCAAAAAGCTCTCAACAAAGAAAGTTTCAGAACCAGATAGCTTTACTTGTGAATTCTATCATTTATAGAATAATTAATACCAATCTTTCTCAAATTCTTCCCATAAATTGAAGAGGAAGGAATACTTCCAAACTCATTTTACCAGGCCAGCATGACCCTGATACCACAATCAGACAAGGATACAACAAGGAAAGAAAATTATAGGCCAATATCCCTGATAAACATAAAGGTAAAAATCCTCAATAGAACATTAGCAAACTGGATTAAAGAATACATTAAAAGGATCATATACCATAATCAAGTGGGTTTTATTCCGGGATTGTGAGGAAGGTTCAACATCCTCAAATCAATCAATGTGATACACCACATTAACAAAATGGAGGATAAAGATCATATGATACAGAAGAAGTATTTGACAAAATCAAACATCTATTCATGATAAAAACTCTCAACAAAGTGGGTGTAGAGGGAACATACCTCAACATAATAAAGGCCATATATGACAAGTTTACAGCTAACATCACACTTAATGTTGCAAAGCTGGAAGCTTTTCCTCTGAGATTAGGAACAAGACAAGGATGGCCATTCCCAATACTTTTATTCAACATAGTACTGGAAGTCCTAGCCAGAGCAACTAGACAAGAAAAAGAAATAAAAAGGATCCAAATTGGAAAGGAAGAAGAAAAACAGTCTCTATTTGCAGGTGATATGATATTATATATAGAAAACCCTAAAGACTCCACCACAAGCTGTTAAAACTAATATACAAATAAAGAAAAATTGACGAAAACATAATCAATACACAAAATCAGTTTTGTTTCTATACAATAATAATGAACTATCAGAAAGAGAAATTCAGGAAACAATCATATTTATAATAGCACTCTAATGAATAAAATACCTAGAAATAAATTTATCCAAAGAGGTAAAAGATCTGTATTCTGAGAACTATGAGACATTGATGAAAAGGACTGATGAAAACACAAATAAATGAAAGATATTCTGTGCTGGAAAAAAATTAATATCATTAAAATGTCCATACCACTCAAAACAATCTACAGATTCAATGCAATCCCTATCAAAATTCCAATTTTTCACAGAAATAGAACAATCCTAAAATTCATATGGAACCACAAAGGACCCCAAATAATCAAACCAATCTTGAGAAAGAAGAACAAAGCTGGAAACATCACACTTCCACATTTCAAACTATATTACAAAGAAATTGTAATCAAGTAAGTATGGTATTTCCATAAAAGCAGACACATAGATTAATGGAACAGAATAGAAACTTCAGAAATGAACTCATGCATAGAGGGCCAATTAATTAACTACAAAGGAGTTAAGAATATACAATGGGGAAAGGATAGTCTCTTCAGTAAATAAAAACCAGACAGCCACATGCAGAAGAATAAAACTGGACACCTATACCAAAAAACAAATAACCCAATTAAGAAATGGCTAGAAGACATGAATATACACTTTTCTGGAGAAGACATCCAGGTGACTAACAGACACATGAAAAAATGCTCAACATCATTCATCATCAGGGAAATACAAATCAAAACTATGATGAGATACCACCTCACACTTGTCAGAATGGCTAAAATTATCAACACAGGAAACAACAGCTGTTGGTCATGTGGAGAAAGGGGAGCCCTCTTAGACTACTGGTGGGAATGCAAACTGGTGCAGCCACTCTACAGAACAGTATGGAAGTTCCTCAAAAAGTTAAAAATAGAACTACCTTACCATCCAGCAATTGTACCAGTAGGTATTTACCAAAGGATACAAAAATACAGACTCTAACTATATGCATCCTGATGTTTATAGCAGCATTATCAACAATAGTCAAATTATGGATAGAGCCCAAAGGTTCATCAATTGATGAATGGATAAAGAAAATGTGGTATATATATATATATATATATAAATATATAATGGAATATTACTCAGCCATCAAGAAGACTAAACCCTTGCCATTTGCAACAATGTGGATGGAGCTAGAGTGTATTATGCCAAGCAAAATAAGTCAGTCAGAGAAAGACAAATACCATATGATTTCATATTGCCTCATATGTGGCATTAAGAAACAAAACAGATGAACTTATGGGAATGGGGAAAAAAAGGGAAAAAAAAGAGAGAGAGGGGAAACAAACCATGAGACTCTTTTTTTTTTTTTTTTGAAGATTTTATTTATTTATTTGACAGAGAAAGAGAAAGCCAGCAAGAGAGGGAACACAAGCAAGGGGAGAGGGAAAGGAAGAAGCAGGCTCCCAGCACAGCAGGAATCCCAATGCGGGGCTTGATCCCAGGACCCTGGGATCAGGCCCTGGGCCGAAGGCAGACGCTTAACGACTGAGCAACCCAGGCGCCCCACCATTAGAGACTCTTAACAATAGAGAATAAACTGAGCATTGATGGAGGGAGGTGGATGGGGGATGGGCTAGATGGGTGATGGGTATTAAGGAGGGCATTTGTTGTGATGAGCACTGCGTGTTGTATGTAAAGGATGAATCACTGAATTCTACTCCTGAAACCAGTATTTCACTGTATGTCAACTAATTAGAATTCAAATATAAAAAGCAAGAAACATGGAGTTCATAGAAGAGAGAACAGGTCTTGGGGATCAAGATTTGGGAAATGACCTGCTTGATGCACAGACCAAGACCTTGAGTGGTGGGAAGATGTGCTAAGCAAAGCCTGGAGGGTGAAATGACATATAAAGTAGGCAGTGGAGAATACTTATGATTTAGACATTGGTGAGTAAAGAGTGCTGCAGGAGGAGGTAACTGCTAGAACAGAAGTAAGGGGGAGCAAGGTGAGAGCACTTACAGGGAAATCTAGAGCAGGAATCCTCAGTTACCAAATAGCAGAGGCCAGCATCAATGCATTCCTGGTCTTCCTGTCTCAGAGAAGAAAGTTCATGAAGTATATTTTCAACATACCCTTTCTTGATGTACTGAAATTGTAGACATCTTGAAAGATAACTATGAGATTGTTAAAGCCAAGGCAAGTAATGGAGCACATTATATTTCCTATTCTGTATCTTATACTTATTTCTAAGGCATCTATTACTTTGGGCTGTTAACAATAGAAGCTATAAAGCTACAATAAAACCAATACAAAGGAACAACAACAACTGCACACCTATATTACACCATACACAAAAGTCACTCAAAATGGACTAAAGACTTGACTATAAGACCTGAAACTTCGTAAAATTGCCCTCCAAGAAGAAAACATGTCTCTTGACATTGGTCTTGGCAATGATTTTTTAGATTTGACACCAAAAGCAAAGCCAAAGAAAGCAAAAATAAACGAGTGGGGCTATATCAAACTAAAAACTTCTGCACAGCAAA
>NW_024423564.1:20633168-20672723 GCF_017311325.1 Ursus maritimus
TTTTTTTTTTTTTTTGAAGATTTTATTTATTTATTTGACAGAGAAAGAGAAAGCCAGCAAGAGAGGGAACACAAGCAAGGGGAGAGGGAAAGGAAGAAGCAGGCTCCCAGCACAGCAGGAATCCCAATGCGGGGCTTGATCCCAGGACCCTGGGATCAGGCCCTGGGCCGAAGGCAGACGCTTAACGACTGAGCAACCCAGGCGCCCCACCATTAGAGACTCTTAACAATAGAGAATAAACTGAGCATTGATGGAGGGAGGTGGATGGGGGATGGGCTAGATGGGTGATGGGTATTAAGGAGGGCATTTGTTGTGATGAGCACTGCGTGTTGTATGTAAAGGATGAATCACTGAATTCTACTCCTGAAACCAGTATTTCACTGTATGTCAACTAATTAGAATTCAAATATAAAAAGCAAGAAACATGGAGTTCATAGAAGAGAGAACAGGTCTTGGGGATCAAGATTTGGGAAATGACCTGCTTGATGCACAGACCAAGACCTTGAGTGGTGGGAAGATGTGCTAAGCAAAGCCTGGAGGGTGAAATGACATATAAAGTAGGCAGTGGAGAATACTTATGATTTAGACATTGGTGAGTAAAGAGTGCTGCAGGAGGAGGTAACTGCTAGAACAGAAGTAAGGGGGAGCAAGGTGAGAGCACTTACAGGGAAATCTAGAGCAGGAATCCTCAGTTACCAAATAGCAGAGGCCAGCATCAATGCATTCCTGGTCTTCCTGTCTCAGAGAAGAAAGTTCATGAAGTATATTTTCAACATACCCTTTCTTGATGTACTGAAATTGTAGACATCTTGAAAGATAACTATGAGATTGTTAAAGCCAAGGCAAGTAATGGAGCACATTATATTTCCTATTCTGTATCTTATACTTATTTCTAAGGCATCTATTACTTTGGGCTGTTAACAATAGAAGCTATAAAGCTACAATAAAACCAATACAAAGGAACAACAACAACTGCACACCTATATTACACCATACACAAAAGTCACTCAAAATGGACTAAAGACTTGACTATAAGACCTGAAACTTCGTAAAATTGCCCTCCAAGAAGAAAACATGTCTCTTGACATTGGTCTTGGCAATGATTTTTTAGATTTGACACCAAAAGCAAAGCCAAAGAAAGCAAAAATAAACGAGTGGGGCTATATCAAACTAAAAACTTCTGCACAGCAAAGGAAACCATCAACAAAATGAAAAGGCAACCTACAGGTGGGAGAAAATATTCGCAAATCATATATCTTATAAGGAGTTAATATCCAAACTATATAAAGAACTCGTACAACTCAATAGCAAACATTCTGATTTTAAAAAGGGCAGAGGAATTGAACAGACATTTTCCCAAATAAGACATACATATAGCTAGTAAGTATATGCAAAAGTTCTCAAAATCACTGATCATCAGGGAAATGCAAATCAAAACCACAGTGACCTATCACCTCACACCTGGTAGAATGGCTGTCATCAAAAAGGAAAGAGATAACAGAATTGTCAAGAATGTGGAGAAAAAGTCAAAGGGAAGGTGGGTGGGGGGATGGGTAAATGGGTGAAAGGGGAGTGGAAGATACAGGCGAATAAGTCACCAGAAGAAAAGGCACAGCATAGAGAATACAGTCAATATCGTAATAGTGTTTTATGGTGATCGATGGTAACTACACTTGCAGTGAGTATAGCATAAGGTACAGAGAAGTTGAATCACTATGTTGTACACCTAAAACTGATGGAATATTGTGTGTCAACTATACTAAAAAAGAGAAAGTGAAGAAAAAGGAATCCTTTTGTATTGTTGGTGGGAATGTAAATTGGTGCAGCCACTATGGAAAATGATATGGAAAAAAAAACAACTAAAAATAAATCCAACAATCCTATTTCTGGGTATATATGCAAAGGAAATGAAAAAGGGATCCTTAAGCGATATCTGCACTGTCATATTCATTGCAGCATTATTTCCAATAGCCAAGATATGGAAACAACCTGAGTCCCCATCAATAGATGAATGGATAAAGAAGATATGGTATGTATATACAATGGAGTATTTTTCAGCCATGAGAGAAAAAGAGATTCCTGCCATTTGAGACAACACGGATGTACTGTGAGGGCATTATGCTATGTGAAACAAGATAAGAGAAATACAAACAGTGCATGGTTTCACTTGTATGTGGAATCTTAAAAAAAAAAAAGTCAAAGTCAAGGAAATAGAGATAGAAAAGTGGTTGCTGGGGATAGAGGATGGGGGAAAGAGGTAGAGGCTGGTAAAAGGGTACGAACTTTCAGCTATAAGATAAATGAGGTCTGAGGAACAAATGTATAACATGGTGACTATAGCTGATAACACTATATTATAAAACTGAAATTTGCTAGGAAAGGAGAACTTAAATTTTCTTACTAAAAAATTTTAAAAGAAAATACTTGCTGTGATGGATGTGTTAATTCCCTAGCTGGTGGAATCACTTCATCATGTATACACACCAAATCTCCACAATGCACACTTTACATGTCTTACAATTTTATAAGTCTATGATACCTCAATAAAGCTGAAATTTTAAAACTCTTATAGGTTAATACAAAAAAATGCATGTAATCTTTTCAGAAAAGAGCCTCGCATTAAGGATCCACTATTTAAATAACGTGATTGTTGTTCACTCTGGGTAACCTGCTGCTTTTTCCTGAACCATCATTTTTTAATCTGAAAAAAGGCACAAACAGATGGCCTCGAAGGTCCCTACAACTCTAAATGCCAATGTTTATGAGCCATAATATAATGAAATAGAAACTATATGTTATCTCAAGATACCGTACTCTGTTAAATTTTTATTTAAATCTATTGTTATTTAACAAAGCCCAACAGTGTAAACAGTGTAAAACTATTCTAATGAGATATAGTTTTATTAAATTCTAGTCACTAAAACAAAAAACAAAACAAAACAAAAAAACAAACAAAAAGTTGGGCAAGTCTGTACAATAAAAAGCCAGAAAGGAAGTTTTTACAAATAAATGCATACTATGAGTACATTTAATCTCCACAGATGTTTATTTAGTCATTGATCTGCATAAAGGAATAAAACCAAATCAAGATCTACAGAAACAAAGTCATTCTATTATCAGGAACCTTCATTGATTTAAGCTCTCCACCCTCTTAGAGGATTCCCACAAAAGGTGATGTCACACTGCAACCATGCAGAGGAAGAACCTGAAATAACACTTCAACATCATCAAAGCTTTGAACTCCATGTGCCAGCACAGACATACATCTCTTGTTATTGGCCAGGATGGAACCACATAGGCACCTTTTTTAAAGGGTTTTTAAAACCCTTTTTTAGTATGCTTACTCTTAATATAGTAGGAAATTATAGGTTCCAATCCTGGTGTACCTAAAATGATAATCTCTGTAAGAACACAAGAAAACACAATATGAATTCAAACTTGTTGGTTACATTCAACTTTAATTATTGGCGATTCTTTCAGGATTTGCTTTGAAAACAAATAAGAATCTCTTTGAGAAGTATATAACTGACATCCACAATGTGAAATCAGACAGAACAAAAAACAATGTGAAATAGCAGATACTATTTTAAAGAAATGTATGATTAATAACAGTCATTTGTTTCTCAGGCTGTTACTGCAACTGCAAAATAGTGTCTGTCCTCTTATCTCAGAGGAACAGTCGTCCTGTCTCCCTTTCAACTAACCCCCTCCACTGTGCTTGATGACCTTCCCTAAAACTACACATAAGTTTAAAAGCTATATCTGTATCTGTGTCTGTATCATTATTTCTGAATCTATCTTTATTTCTCTGTAATTTATCACCACATCTATCTTTCTCAATGCAGTTTTTGCCTTAAACTGCAATCCTATTTCTCCTTTACTGACAAATTTCCAGGAAAAAAAAGCAGTTTCCGCTTTCAGTGCTCACTAACTCATTCTTTAGGGCCTTGCAGTATAGCTTCCTACCTCACTACATCTCTCAAGTCGCTAAAATCCTTTGTAGTGGGTTGAATAGTATCCCTTCCCCTCAATTTATGCCCACCCACAACCTGTGGGTGTAACTGTATTTGGAAATGCGTCTTTGCAGATGTAACGAAGTTAAGATGAGACCATACTAGAATAGAGTGGGTCTTAATTCCCATAACGTTTGTCCCAATAGGAAGAGGGAACTTTGGACATTGAGACGTAGACACTCAGAGGGAAGATGGCCGTGTGAAGAAGGAGTCAGAAGTTGAAGTGATGCAGTTACAAGTGAGGAAGGCAACGGACTGCCCATAACCACCAGAAACTAGAAGAGGCATGGAAGGATTCTTCCTTAGAGCCTTGGAAGGGAGCATGGCTCTGCTGACACCTTGATTTTGGGGCTTCTGTCCTGCAAAACAGTGAGAGAGTAAGTTTCTGTTGCGTTGAGCCACCCAGTTTGTGGAATGTTGTTATAGGAAACTAATACACCCTCCTCATCAAAAAATCCAATTGTCCCTTCCTATTCCTCATTTCCCTTGGTTTAAGGAAGGCTTATCTCTACCTTTTATAGTGAAATTCCTTCACTGAATTTGAAGACTCCACTAACATCCTCATGAGCTCCTTTCTCTCCTTTTTCACCTTTTTGTGGGCTTTCTCCAAAACTCTGTCCTTTTCATTCCTTCTCCTCTAGGCCCACTCCTACTCTCGTGATTTCAACTACTGCTTCAATATAGATAACTTCCAAACCGAAATCTTCAATTCTGACCTATCTTGAGAGCTTTAAAGTCTATGTTTTCAACAACGGTGATTTTTAAATTCTGTACTTTGTTTCATTTTCTTCTTATTTTTACAGGGAATTTTCTAGTAAAAGTGCATAGCCACTTATATGTGCTAAGCACTTGACATATATTAGCTTGCTAATAGCCACGACAACCTTATGAAGCCATTACTATCATTATGCACTTATAGGAGCCATCACCATTATTAAGATGGGAAAGCTGTGCAAGGCACTGCGTGGTTACATAACCTGTCAAGGCCCTGCGGTAAGTTGTGGGGCTGGGATACAGACCCACGCGATTTCACACAGTGCAGCAACTCGTAAGCATCTAGGCAACTCAAACGTCTTTGAGAATTTGCTGAAAACTGTGGTCATTCTCCATAGAAAACTTGTTTCCCATAAAATTTTAGAGAGTTCAAGCACCTCTTAGAAGTCCCCTTATGGGGGCACCTGGGTGGCTCAGTTGTTTAAGTGTCTGACTCTTGATTTCAGCTCAGGTCATGATCTCAGCGTTGTGAGACAGAGCCCCGCATCGGGCTCGGTGCTGGGTGTGGAGCCTGCTTAAGATTCTCTCTCTCCTTCTCCCTCTGCCTCTCCCCCCATCACTTGCTCTCTCTCTCTAAAAAGAAGAAAAGAAAAGAAGTCCACTTATGGATCTCAAGTTCAGAACACCTATATTGGAAAAAACTGGATTATCACAAACATATTAGGAATAAGAAGAAATAACTGGATTCAACAGTCTAATTTGATTCATTAATTTGATTCCCTGGAAAAACAGCAAATTAGTAGATCTTTATCATAAAGAAAATGGTGAACATCGTGCTTATTAATTCAACACAAATTAATGAATGGCTCCCAGTTTGGAAGACCAAAATATGTAAACAAAAAATTACAATAAAATGCAATAATTATGACAAGAACAACAGCCTTTGTGGATCTGTGGAGAATAATATAAAAGGACGGTGGTGAACAAGAAGATCAGATTTAAAAAATCATTTTAATTAGGTTAAAAAAATCCATGCAGGAGATGATTAAAGAGATTCAAACCTAATGCAGTGGAAATAATCTTCCTCAACGGGCAAAAAGGAATAGATTCAAGGGTTACCAACGAGAAAAAACTGTCCAAGTAAGGGGCCAATTAGACATACAAGACGACACAGAGAGAGAGGAATCAAAGACAACTCTGAGATTGCTAAATAGAATGACTGGGCACAGAGATGCCGTTCACTGAGACAGGAAATAAGAGAGAAGAGTTGGGGTGAGGAGAAAAAAATTCCATTTGGACATGCTGGTTTAAGATTAGAATCAGGTGTAGAGATGTAGAGATGTCTAATAGTTAGAATACAATGAAGAGTTCAGATAAGAGATGGGGTGAATATTCTGGAATCAATGATATATTATGACATAGATGAAATGAAATGGATGAATTATTCGAAGCATAATGAATAAATAGCAAAGGGATATGTAAGCCATCAGAGTCCTACAGAGAAACAGAATAGGAGATGTGTGTGTGTGTGTGTGTGTGTGTGTGTGCGCATATTTTAAAGAGATTTATTTCAAGGATTGGCTCACATGATTGTGGGGGCTTGGCATTCTGAAACCTGAAGGGCACATAAGTCTGAAATGTTTAGGATGAGCTGGCCAGCAGTCTAGAAACTCAGAAACTCAAACACAGGTTGATATAACAGTCTTGAGGCAGAATTTCTTTTTCTCCCAAAAATCTGTTTTTGCTCTTAAGGTCTTCCAACACTGGATGAGGCCTGCTCACATTATCTTCTTAAAGTGAACTGATTTTAGGTGCTCGCCAACATCTAGTAAATACTTTGTATTAGTGCTTGATTAAATAACCGGATACCATAGTCTAGCCAAGTTCACACATAAAACCAACCATCACAGGAGGGAAGACAGCACCCACCAGTCCATGGGAAAATGAAAGTATAATGACAAGTAGTCAGAGAGGTAGAGAACTTGAAGACATCACAGAAACCAAAAATAAAAGATAATCAAGAAGACGATCAAAAGTGTCAAGCACTATTTAGGAGTCACATGAGATAAGAGCTGAAATCTCTTCCTCAACTTTGACAATTAGTAGTTAATTGTGACCCCACTGACATCTATTTTGATGCAGTCTGGGGGGATGGGAGGAGATTGCAGTGGATTGAAAAGTGAAAGGGAGTTGAGGAAGTAAAAGCCTAATTGCAACATGTTAGTAGGAATAATAATTGCAATGCTCCAAAAGGCATTTTCCCTTTTTTTCAGCTGGGGCCTCCTCACCACCAAATTATTTGGGTCTTCCCCAAGGCTAGAACCAGTCCCTGAGGGGCCGCCCCAGCAACAGGTGCAGTCACGGCTATTTAGATGCCAAGCATTATGGAAATTAGCTTCATGTCACGGATGACAAAGTAGACATTACAAAGGAAATTCTGGTAATATTTTTAAGAGATAAGAGAATCCTTAAAAAGTTCTAATTTTTTGTGTGTGTGGAAAGAAATGCAAATATATTCATTAATAAATATTACTTTAAAAAATTCTGGGTAATCTATATACTTTTCTGGTATCAAAAGAGATTCCAACAATCTGTTACATGTCCAGTTTTATTAAGTGGTCATACTTAAAGTTTGGATGACTACAGACAAGCACACTTAATAAAGAGGGCATTTATAAGAAATAGGTGCATAGAATCATTTCATCATGATAGTTAAAGAAGAACTTAGGTCGATGTTTATCCAGGTAAGTCTTAGTCTGTCCCAAATAAAGTCAAGGAGAGGTATTACTTGAAAAGAAAAGGCCTTCAAAAATACTTGAATTTCTGGGGCACCTGGGTGGCTCAGTCATTAAGTGTCTGCCTTCAGCTCAGGGTGTGATCCCAGAATCCTGGGATTGAGCCCCACATCAGGCTCCTCTGCTGGGAGCCTGCTTCTTCCTCTCCCACTCCCCCTGCTTGTGTTCCCTCTCTCGCTGGCTGTCTCTCTCTGTGTAAAATAAATAAATAAAACCTTAAAAAATTAATTAATAATAAATAAATAAAATATTTGAATTTCACAACTGGTAGAAAGTTGTTGACATATAATCGTAATACTTATTTGATAAAATAAGAATTTTAATGTGTGTTTCTTAATCAAAAATATATATACAAATTATCTGGGCCTCCCCAAGGCTAAAACCACTCTCTAAAGAGCTTCTCCCAGCATTCAGGAAGAAGATCATTGGATCTACGAATTAAAAACAAAATTCTACACAATTTTTTTTAACAATGATATTGGGGTAGAGGCCCTATACTTAATTTATAGACAAATCATGATACATATGACTTTACTGTCAATGAATACTTTACCTAATTTATAAATATTTCTGCAGACCCAATACATTCAAATACTTTGATAAATGAGCTGCCTCTTCTATTTCCCATTTAAAAGTAAAGGATAAAAGGCTAAATAAAATAAAATTACTGAAAAAAAGAAGAGAAATATTTTTTAAAGGCAACAGTGAAAACAAATTATCCAGAAGCACAACCAAGGGCAAGGCAAGTGCCCCTGTAATAAAGAACAGGACACCTTATCAAGCGGACAGTTAGACAGATGACACAGGAAGGACTTTTTTTTTCATTATTCAAAAACATTGTATTATAAAATTTTAAATTCCATACATCACCCAGCGCTCATTCCAACAGTGCACTCCTTAATATAGCACCCATTTCAACCATTCCTCACCCCCACTATCCCTCTGATAACCATCAGTTTGTTCTCTATAGTTAAGAGTCTGTTTCTTGGTTTCTCTCTCTTTTTCCTTTGGCTGTTATCTTTGTTTCTTAAACTTCACATATGAGTGATATCATATGGTATTTGTCTTTCTCTGACTGACTTATTTCATTTAGCACTATATACTCTCTAGTTCCATCCATGTCATTGCAAATGCAAGATTTCACTTTTTTATGGCTGAGTAATATTCCAGTGTGTGTGTGTCTGTGTGTGCGTGTATCACATTTTCTTTATTCATTCATCTATCAATGGACACTTGGGCTGTTTCCATATTTTGGCTATTGTAAATAAGGTTGCAATAAACAGAGTGCATGTATATCTTTGAATTAGTGTTTTTGAATTTTGGGGTAAATATCCAATAGGCCAATTGCTGGATCATAAGATAGTTCTTTTTTTTTTTTTTAAGATTTTATTTATTTATTTTAGAGAAAGAGACCACACGCAAGGGAAGGAACAGAGGGAGAGGGACAAGCAGACTCTGCACTGAGCATAGAGCCTGATGTAGAGTTCAATCCCACGACCCTGAGATCACAACCTGAGCCAAAATCAAATCAGATGCCCAACCGACTGAGCCACCCAGGCACTCTCCATCAGGTAGTTCTATTTTTAACTTTTTGAGGAATCTCCATATTGTTTTCCAGAGTGGCTGCACCAGTTTACATTCCTACCAACAGTGCAAGAGAATTGGTAGTTCTCCACATCCTTGCCAATATTTGTTGTCTCTTGTATTTTGATTTTAGCCATTCTGACAAGAGTGAGGTGATATTTCATTGTAGTTTTGATTTGTATTTCCCTGATGATGAGTGATGTTGGACATCTTTTCATGTGTCTGCCGGCCATCTCTAGGTCTTCTTTGGAAAAATGTCTGTTCATGTCTTCTGTCCATTTTTTAATTGGATTATTTGGGGTTTTTTTGGTGTTGAGTTATATCAGTTCTTTATTTATTTTGGATACTCATTCTTTATGGGACGTCAGGTGCAAATATCTGACACAGGAAGGACTTCTTCCTTTTTTATTTTAAGATTTTATTTATTTATTCGACAGAGAGAGAAAGAGCACAAGCAGGGGGAGTGGCAGGAAGGCAAAAGGAGAGAGAGAAGCAGGCTCCCCCAGAGCAGGAAGCTCAATGTGGGGCTCGATCCCAGGACCCTGGGGTCATGACCTGAGCCGAAGGCAGACACTTAACCGACTGAGCTACCCAGGTAACCCCCCTCCTTTTTTTAAAGTAGGCTCAATGCCCAGTGTGGAGCCCAACGTGGGACTTGAGCTCATGACCCTGAGATAAGACCTGAGCTGAGATCAGCGACCAACTCTTCATCTCAGGGTCATGAGTTCAAGTGCTGAGATGAGATCAAGAGTCAGTCGCTTAACCAACTGAGCCACCCAAGCGCCCCAGGAAGGGCTTCTTAATCATAGCTCAAATTGTCTGAAGATTCACTATCATAGAGACTAAGACTTGGCCTCTGAGGAAGGACTGTGCAATCTGTTTTTACTGCAGGCCCGTGCATGGGCAGGCAACATGAACTGTTCTTCCTCCCATCCTTCTCCTCATCCTCCTCTGCAGGGTCAGTCTTAACCCCAAACACTCGGTTATCATCAGCTCCTCCACATTAAACAGATGTGTTCAGATGAAAGCCTTGAGTGTATGTGTGTGTATGGACACACACACAGACACACACAACACATAATTTTTTTACAAAGCAGAAATGACTATTTTTGAATCTTTTCTACCTGCAGTGAGTCAAAAATTACTGTATGGGTATCATGTGCAAAATACCATGCTAACTATGGTGGAAAGAGGGAAGAATGGTTTACCATGGTGAAAAACTACAATTTACTACTTCTCCTTAAGATATTTTAAATTTATTTTTGTTCCTTTGCTTGAGTTCAACCAAGCTTAAAATGTGCTTGTCATTGGAAGTTAAAGAGAAAATTAAGACACTCATCAAGTCCTCTGACTTTCAAGGATTCACAACTAAATGTCTGTTTGTTGATCTGATACAAGGGAACAGAATCTTAGCATATTGAAGTTGAGGACCCATAGACAGGATAACATAGGGGTTTAAAGCTTTGGAATCAAATGCAGCCAGGGTCCAATCCCAGATCTAAACACTCTGAATTTTAGTTTCCTCATTTATAAGATAGGTGATGTTAAATATATCTCAATTATACAAGAAAACTTATTTCAAAGCATCTTGTAGGGTTCCTAGCATATGGCAGAAGATTTTTAAAAGATAGTGATTATTATCGAAATATATAGTCTAAAAATCTCTGATTTAATAGATAAAAACACTGAGACCTCAAAAGACTATCTAAGGCTAGTAAACAGATCTGCTATGTCTAAAACTAGTGACCAGACAAATTAGGTCTAAACCTGAGAATGATTTAACTGTGAGAACAAGACTTTACTCTGAGCATCAAGCATTTCTAGAAAGTGTGCTAAGTTTTCACATATTTTACAATAGTCTAAGTATTCAAAAATTTTAATCAGATGATACTACTTTTACTAAATTAACAATAAGCCACAATTTTCTTTACTGCTTTTTCAAGAACTGCACAATCATAATTCTTTTCTTTGCTTTGCACTATAATATAGGTTTTTTTTATTTTATGAAGCTAAACTTTATAGGAAAATACACCTGTTTCAATATGCTTTCAGTTGCTTTGATTTACTTCCTCTTTTGGCCTTTCTCTGCTTCTCTCCTCTGCTGTACTTTACTACAATATAGGGGCACAGTACACTGCTCTGCTTTTGAGGACTGCATTACACTAACCTATCTTCACTCTTCACCTTGGCCCTTCTCTATTTCAGTATTGATGACTTGCTCTGGTAGAGCTGTAACTGAAATACTAACTAATGGGACAGCCCTTGACTTTCATAGCACTCACAGGGGACAGATGAGCTACAGATTACTCAGAGGCCTAGGTCAGGCGATGAAAGAGATAGGGGCAGCCACTTAGTCAAGATGTTGGGCCTCATTGGAGTGACCGATGCACCAGACTGTATTTCAGCCTGCAAATCTTTTTTTTTAATGATTTTTTTATTATATTATGTTAGTCACCATACAGTACATCCCCGGTTTCCGATGTAAGGCTTGATGATTCATTAGTTGCGTATAACACCCAGTGCACCATGCAATACGTGCCCTCCTTACTACCCATCACCGGTCTATCCCATTCCCCCACCCCCCTCCCCTCTGAGTCCCTCAGTTTGTTTCTCATAGTCCATAGTCTCTCATGTTTCATTCCCCCTTCTGATTACCCCCCCTTTCTTTATCCCTTTCTTCCCCTACCGATCATCCTAGTTCTTATGTTCCATAGATGAGAGAAATCATGATAGTTGTCTTTCTCTGCTTGACTTATTTCACTTAGCATTATCTCCTCCAGTGCCGTCCATGTTGTAGCAAATGTTGAGAACTCATTCTTTCTGATAGCTGAGTAAAAATCCATTGTATATATGGACCACAACTTCTTAATCCAGTCATCTGTTGAAGGGCATCTCGGCTCCTTCCACGATTTAGCTATTGTGGACATTGCTGCTATGAACATTGGGGTGCATATGGTCCTTCTCTTCACTACGTCTGTATCTTTGGGGTAAACACTCAGTAGTGCAATGGCTGGATCATAGGGTAGCTCAATTTTTAACTTTTTAAGGGACCTCCACACTGTTTTCCAGAGTGGCTGTACCAACTTGCATTCCCACCAACAATGTAGGAGGGATCCCCTTTCTCCACATCCTCTCCAACAATTGTTTTCTTTTGCCCTGTCTATTTTTGCCATTCTAACTGGCGTAAGGTTCAGCCTGCAAATCTTAACCATGCTGCTCGCCGTCCCTTCCTCACTGACCTCTAAAGTTGTGGGTGCTAGGAAGAAGCTTAAATTTTGGAGTCAATTGAACTAATTAAGTCCAAGTCTGGTTTCCACCACTTCCTAGCTTTGTGCCTCTGATTAAGGTCCTTAACTTTCCTAAATCTTGACATGCTCATCTATAAAATGGGCCTTACCCCTATCACCAGGATTGTGGTAAGGGGTAACTGATACAATGAACATAAAACACAAGTCACAGAAAGCTCCTAGCAAGATTTTGATTTCACAGTTAGATGCTGATCTTTATTCTATCTGACCTGCTATTCTTTATTTTTTATTACACATTAAAGACAGGTATTTAATTTATGATGAAGGTATACTGGAGAGAATATGATTGGGTTACTGTTATTTTTAGATAAGTGACTTTCCATTAGGAAAATAATTTTAGATCTTACCACATAACATAAAATGTCACTTTGAAAAATAATACATAATGTATAATGGTATATACAGAGGTGTTAAATAAAAAAATTGCTTGGATTAGTTTTTTTTTTTAAGATTTTATTTATTTATGTGAGAGAGAGAGAGAGAACAATCAGGGGGAATAGCGGGGGGGGGGGAAACAGACTCCCTGTTGATCAGGGAGCCCAATGCGGGGCTCAATCCCAGGACCCTCGGACTATGACCTGAGCTGAAGGCAGAGGCTTAACTGACTGAGCCACCCAGGCGCCCCGTTTGGATTAGTTCTAGGGATGTTTTCATTGTAAGTTCTGGGTGTGTCGGGTTTTTGTTTTGTTTAGTAAATTTATGTACAGTGAAATACACAGATTTTATGTGTAAAATTAGATAGGTTTTGACAAATATATACACCCATGTAACCAACAACCAATTAATCACCCCAGAAAGTTCCCTAGAGCACCTTTCCAGTCCAACCCTCATAGGCTCATATCACCTATGATAGTTGTCATAGATTTATTTTGCCTCTTTTAAAATTCCACATAAACGGGATCAAGCAGTATGTATTCCTTTGGGTCTGGCTTTCTTTTGGTCAATATGTTTCTGATATCCACCTATCTTGCTATATGTACCAGCAGGTCATTTTTGAATTGCTTATAGTGTAGTATTCCATTGTATGATTATAACACAGTTATAAAAATCCATTCTCCTTTTGACGGGCACTTGGGCTGTTTTCAGTGTGAGGCTTTTTATGACTAGAACTGCTACAAAAATTCTTGTACAAGGCCCGTCGTGGGCATATGTATTCATTTCTCTTGGATAAATACTAGGAGCCGAATGGTCAAAGCATAGGTGCACATTTAACCATAAACAGACCTCCAATGTCCCCTCCCCACTTCACACTCTACTGGCAACATAAGAGAACCGAGATGCTCCACATCATTGCCAACATTTGCTGGTGTGAACTATTTGCTGGTGGTGGGGAACAACTGTATAAGACCCACGGGGCATCTTTTGTTATACTATTTGCCCTTTAGTCATCAGTTCCTGAAATTCAAGCTCCGAAGCCATAAAGGTAAAAGGAGTATCTTGTCATTAACAACAAGCCCTTTCTTTTTTTTAATTTTTTTTATTATATTATGTTAGTCACCATACAGTACATCCATGGTTTCTGATGTAAACCACACCTGAGTTAATGTTTAGGAGCTAACTTTGTAAATCCCAAAGGATGAGGGCCACTTGCCAGGGGAACCAACCATGATTAGAAGGTTGGAACTTTCAATCCCATCCCCCCCAACCACCAATCCCCAGAAAGGGGAGAGGGACTGGAGGTTAAGTCAGTCATAGTGGCCAGTGATTTCATCAATCATGCCTATGTAATGGAGCCTCCATAAAAACCCCAAAGCAGACGCTTCAGAGAGTTCCCAGATGGTGAACATCTGGAGATGGTGAGAAGTAAGCCCAGACAGAATGGATGCTCTGTGACCCTACTCTCGCATGTTGCCCTACACATCACTTCCATCTGGCCATTCTTGAGCTATTACCTTTTATAATAAACCAATAATCTAGTAAGTAAAATGTTTCTCTGAGTTCTGTGAGCTGCTCTAGCAAAGCAATCGAACCCCAATACAGGGTGGTGGGAACCTATCTACAGTTACTTGGTCAGAAGCACAGGTAATAACCCGGACTTGCGATTGGCATATTAAGTGGAGACAGACTTTTGGGACTGAGCCCTTAATCTGTGAGATCTGACACTATCTCCAGATAGTGTCAGAATGGAGTTAAATTGTAGGACATTTAGTTGGTATCCACTGAGAACTGGAGAACTGCTTGGTGTTGGGAAAATCATACATCATACCTGGGGACCTACTGCTTGTGATTGGCCTCTAAAGTGTGGGGCAGTCTTGTGGGACTGAGCCCTTAACCTGTGGAATTTGTGCTAACTCCGGTTAGTGTTAAGAATTGAACTGATGGTAGGACACGCAGCTGGTGTTGGAGAACTGGCTGATGTGGGAAAACCCCACACATCTGATGTCTGAAGTACTGTGATAGCAGTGCAAGAGTAAGGAGAAATAAGTGGTTTGCCTTAAAAGAAAGATTTAGGGGCACCTGGGTGACTCAGTTGGTTGGCCATCTGCCTTAGGCTCAGGTCATGATCCCAGGGTCCTGGGATTGAGTCCCATGTCAGGCTCCTTGCTCAGTGGCGAGCCTGCTTCTCCCTCTCCCTCTCCCTGCCGCTCCCATTGCTTGTGCTCTCTCTCTCTCTTTCTGACAAATAAATAAAATCTTTAGAAAATAAAATAAATTTTAAAAATTTAAAAAGAAATCATTTTCTTAAAAATGTATTTTCTTGATTCTTCAGTTTCAAAAAGTTAACTGTTAATGAATAAGAATATATTTCAATTTTAAAGATATTAAAATTCAGTAAAATATTTTCTCTTAGGAGTTTGCATTGTTTCATTGGTTTAAGATTTAAACACAAATTCAAAATGGTCACATAGATTGTCGGAACTGAAGGAATTTAAGTTCTATTTCTTTGCCTTTATTTATTTTTAAATATTTATTCATTTAAGAAATCTCTACACCCAACGTGGGGCTCGAACTCACAACCCTGAGATCAAGAGTTGCATGCTCTTCCGAGTGAGCCAGCTGGGCGCCCCTTCTTTTGCCTTTAAATTACTGCACTATCAGTTATTTCAAATCTACTATTTAACAAAAGACTGTGCAGTATCACATGAGTTAGAGATATGAGCTACACTTGAAGAAAGCTCAAATGATTTCTAACCATTATGAATCCTAAGCTTTTTCTGTAAAGGGCCACATAGTAAGTACTTGATGTTTTGCAGGCCATGCATGGTCTCTATTGCAACTACTCAACCCAGCTGTGCCAGCATGAAAACCACCACAGATAAGATGTAAATGAATAAGCATGGCTGTATGCCAATAAAACTTCACTTACGGACACTAAAGCTTGAATTTCACATATCATTTTCATGTCAGGCAATACTGTTCTTCTCTTAATTTTTTGCAACCATTTAAAAATGTAAAAACCATTCTTAGTTCACAGGCTGTACAAAACAGGCAGCAGGCAGATTTTGGTACGCAGTTTACTGACCCCCAGTCAAGGGAATGTTTAATTTTTGTTAATATTCCTTGCTGTCCCCCTTTGTAGGACAGGTTTGCATGTAGTTCACCCTTACACTGAAGGTATAATCAATCCTAAGTAGAGATCTCTTTACAACAGAGGTCTCTTATTAGGCTGGCCAACTCCGGTAGGCTGTAATTTGTCTCCGACCCTTGGTACCCTGCATTGTGGAAATGGGGCTCAGGGTCTGAATGCTTTTGCACAAATCCCTGGGACAAAAGGCAGCTTGAGTGCTACTTTATCTCTCTGGATTTCTGTATTCACATTGCTTTTGGACTCTGAATTTTTAAAATTTCTTGTCAGCTCTGTTAAACAGTTTACCCATCATCAACTGCAGTTTTGAGTAGGAGTGTTAGAGGATTTTGCTTCTGCAGAAACAGAGATCCTCTAATCATTTTTATTCACACTAGCTAAAAGCACTCTGTCATTTTACCCTCTTTCCTTACTTTATAATTTCTTAAAGTTTTGAGGCTAAAGTCCTAGGGAAACTTTTAGATTTCTTCCTTGGAGTTATACTTCACTCCAGGCTAACATCTCTTAATAAGAAAGAGTGTCAATATTGGTACAATGTATGTAATACTGTTTGACTATTTCAGGTACCTGTGAAGGTAGGCAGGAACTTTAACCAAGATTTAATTACTGTTTATAAACAAATCCTGGATCTATTATTAAGTGGCAAATGGAATTTTAAGTTAAATCAGTAAGAAATACCAAATGGAGAAAATAACATTTCTATGTATATTAGTCTACTCAATCTAACTTAAAAGATGTAGGACACTAACGAGATTTCACAGGCCATCAGCTTTATAAGAAGGATCATTCAAGTTTCATTGTTTATATGCTCTGAACTATCCACATTAATGCAATTGTTGAAACATATTCTCTAAATGAAGTTGAATAATCTAATTCAGAAGTATATCCTGATTCTGATAAAACTGTTTTGTATGGATAGACTCTAACAGACTTTACCAAATGAAAATGTATGCTGTCAATTCAGTTTTTAAGTGTCAATCTGTACATGAATTCCAAATTCCTTGCCCTCCTGTTTTTTTGGTAAGAACATTGAAGTTTATTATCTAAGCAAATTTCAATTATATGATACAGTATTACTATAGTCACTATATTAGATATATTAGATCCCCAGACTTCACCTTATACCTGAAAGTGTGTACCCTTTTATGTACTCTCTATTAGCCACCCAAATGCCCTGTCAGCCCCTGGCAATCACTATTTTAGTGTTTCTATGAACTTGGCTTTTTTTTTTTTCCTGTTGAACATACAAATGCTACCATCCAGTATTTGTCTTTCTGTCTAGCTTATTTCACTTAGTACAATGTCCTCAAGCTCTATCCATCTTGTTGCAAATGGTAGAATTTCCTTCCTTCTTGTGGCTGAACGATGATATTCCTATACATGTATGTATGTGTGTGTGTGTGTGTGTGTGTGTGTGTATCACATCTTCTTTATCCATTTATCCATTGATGGACACTTGGGTTGTTTCCATATCGTGGCTTTTGGAAATAATGTTGCAATGGACATAGAAGTACAAGTATCTTTTCAATATCCTGCTTTCATTTCCTTTGGACCATGGCCCTTTCTTGGTATGATTAAAACAAATTCTGGACTATCAACATCATTCAGGTTTTGCACACGCTTCAGTTTTGGTAACCTGGTTTATTTTATTTTAGATGGCCCAAGGCTGTTGGATTAAGAATGCGGCTGGCCTTTGTCTCTTTCCTGAGGTAGTCTCTAAATTCTTGGAATTCCCCAGTGATAGGAGTGACATTGTTAGTCATGGTGGGCTTCAAGAGAGTTTCTGTTAATGAGATGAATCAGGATAGGGGCTGGACAAGCCAGAAAGACCAATCATGTGATTAGAAGGTTGGGACTTTTGAGCCACATAATGCCAGCTCAACCACCAGGAAGGAGAGGTGGGGACAGAGACTGGATTGAACCTCATGGTCAATGATTCAATCATGCTTATGTAATGACACCCCAGTAAAAATTCTGGACACTGAACCACAGATGAGCTCCTCTGGTTAGCAACACTCTATGCACTGTCCTACATCAATGGGGGTGGGGGGAATGTTCTGACTACCTGGGGAGAGGACATGGAATCTTCATATTTGGGGCCCTCCCAGACTTCACTCTGTCTTTTGGCTGGTTCTGACACGTATCTCTTTTGATCTAATAAAACTATAATCTAAGTATAGTGCTTTCCTGAGTTCTATGAGTTGTTCTAGTGAATGATCAAACCTGAGGGAGTTATGGGAACCTCCCAAATTTTTAACGAGCTTGTCAAAAGTGAAGGTAGCCCTAGGAATTCTCAAGTTTGCAGCTGGGATCTGAAACAAGGGTAGTCTTGTGAAACACTGTACCCTTAACCTATGAATCAGTCTGGCCTAACTCTAGGTAGTTAGCATCAGAATTGCACTACAAAGGCTTTACGATATTTACTGCCACATACATTCCTGAGCTACTTCCTGTCTTTAGGTTCTTTGGTTCATATAGGAATGACCATTTGTAAAGAGTAAACCTATTTCGCATTTTCAAAAAGCACTGTAATGGTAGATAGTAGTGAATATTTCTGAAGTAATCAGAAATCAGACATTTTTTTTTTAAAGATTTTATTTATTTATTTGACAGAGATAGAGACAGCCAGTGAGAGAGGGAATACAAGCAGGGGGAGGGGGAGAGGAAGAAGCAGGCTCACAGCAGAGGAGCCTGATGTGGGGCTCGATCCCATAACGCCGGGATTACGCCCTGAGCCGAAGGCAGACGCTTAACCGCTGTGCCACTCAGGCGCCCCCAGACATATTTTTATCCAACAGATTTTTATTAAGTATATTCCATTGGTACATTCTAGTTAGCAGGATACAAAGATGAAACACATAATTTCTGCTGCCAGGGAGCTCACAGTCTACGGAAGACTCAGACAAACCATTATAGTAGAATTAATCAGTGCTCTAAAGGAAACATGAAATAATAAATACGGCATGCCAAATGAGTAGATGAAAAAGAGAAGCAAGAGGCTTGGAAGACGTGACATCAAGACTGAAGTATGAGAGCTGAGCAGGGAATAGCCAGGAGGAAGAGGTTAGAAGGGTAAAAGAAGGTAACATGGAAGGTGCAGAGTAGAGCGCTTCCTGGGACTGAAACAAAGTTGAACTGCATATAGGAGGTAAGAGTTGTGGCTAGAGAGCAGCACAGGGCCAGGGCAGAAGATGCCTATGTACACTACACTAAACAGTAAGGACTTGGAATTAGGACAGAAAAAAGGAATTAGAACCAAAAGACATAAGAAGATAAAATTGTATTGGATTCAACTGAATTTGAGGGGTAAGCACTGGGGAGACATCAGGGTTTAGTTTCAATGGTGCTTCTCTTCACTAAAGGGAATTCAGGAAGAAAATCATCTATGGTGGGAAAGAGTAAAGTTCACTTTTGCTCATATTGAGATTCTGTGGAACAACTAAGTATAGTAGACACACAGCTGAATGGAGGAGAAGGTAGCTCAGGAGAGAAATTGCATGTGAAAATACAGATTGGAGAGTCATAACTTTAAAAGTGATTTTGGAGCCATGGGAGCAAATAAGATCATTAACTAGGAGTTTGTAAAGAAAGAGTAAGACCAAGAAAGGAATTCCGAAAACACTAATATTTGAGTAGACGAAATTAGAACACATAGGAATTCCAGAGAAAATCGTATTTGCATCCAGTAGCAGAATGTTCCCTGGTTTAATAACATGCAGGTCACTAGAGATCACGGCAAGAATAGTTTCACTGAAAGAGGGATGGAAGTCAGATAAAATGGATTAATAGAGGGGATGAGGAATCTGAGATGACCTCTGATAATATTTTCAACACGCTTGTGTGTGAAAGGAAGGAAAAGTATAGGAAATAGCTAGATGGGGGCAACAATTAGAGGAAAGCTGCTCTGATTATTTTTAAGATGTATACATTCTGATAGGCTTAAGGGAAAAAGCCAGCAGGGAGAGAGAAGTTGAAATTATGAAAAAGGTTAATAGGTAAAGCAAGGTCTCTGTGAATGTAGGAGAAGAGATTCAAAGCAATTCAGACAAGGGGTGGAGGGATACACATTTATAAAACAAGATGAGGAATACTTTACTCTGAGTGGGGGGGGGAAAAAGAAACAATGGTAGGGAAAGCACTACAAAGAGAAAACTGAAGTTACAACTCAAAGATAAACTATTTACAGGACAGGGAATTTGGGGACAATGGAATTCCAACTAATTAGCAGGAAAGCCTGCTAATTTTTGAAAATGATACACAAGTTAACAATTTATGTACATTCTCTACAGAGGAGTACCATGCAAAATATCAGGCCCAAGGTATAAGAAGTATTTCCATGCCATGTTTCCTTTGTCTGAGGATGCCAGAAATTAGCTATTGAAATGAATACCTAAGGGAAGATTCCTGTTTCTGCTGAGTACACAGAAAGCATGGCCATACCGCGGAGGGGTATTTACAACATTTTTTTTTTTAAGATTTTATTTATTTATTCAACAGATATAGAGACAGCCAGCGAGAGAGGGAACACAAGCAGGGGGAGTGGGAGAGGAAGAAGCAGGCTCACAGCGGAGGAGCCTGATGTGGGGCTCGATCCCACAACGCCAGGATCACGCCCTGAGCCGAAGGCAGACGCTTAACTGTTGTGCCATCCAGGCGCCCCGGTATTTACAACATTTTAAACTAGTAATTACTATTCATTTTTCTAGGGTAAAGTTTCATAAAAACAGCCTTCAAAAACTGACTGAATTAATCTTCTAATTCAAATTTTACAATAGAACTTTGGCAGTTTGCATAAAGAAAAAAAAAAGCCACTCTGAAATGATGATGTTAAGTAGCTGGCTAGAATCCTCACAAGGTGAGTCAGTCATTTGCAAACAAAACCCACTGCGCGCCTGATTGACACTTATGCCTCTGCAAAGTAGAAATTACTTTATGTGATGGACCCTCAAGACTGCTTGCAAATTAGGAAATCAAATCCAGAATACCAAGTATCTATTTCATTCATTTAATAAAGAAATAACTATGTCCCAGATGCAAAAATGAGAAGAACACTGCCTCTGCCTTCCAGGAGTACAAATTCTATTGGTGGGCCTGAAAACAATGAATTACTATAAGAGGGTATATGCTACTAGGTGTAGGAATGAGAACACAAAAAAGGCAGTGCTTTAGGTCTGAGAGTATAAGAAAGGTTTCTGAACCAAAGAATATATAAACTGACTCTTGACAATAAAGGGGAGTCTACCTGGAGGATGGCTGTAGGGGTTCTCCAGAGAGTGGGAACAAAAGCAAAATGGTGACCCCAAGAAAAACCTGATTTCTAGAAAGTGGGTTTAGCATGGCTACAGTCAAGGATATAAAACAAGAGAATGGAATAAGGATTGGAAAAATAGGGAAAAATCCAAATTAGGAAGTCTGTATATTATTCTAAGGAATTTGGACTTTTATATGTAGATATGACAGAAGGACTGAGGAATTTTAAAGAGATTACTATGAAATTTCTTTTTCAAGAGCACACTACTGCAGTGTAAAAGATGGGTTGGGGCAATACTTGAGATAGAGAGACCAGTTAGGACTACTCCATGCGCAGCTGAGAAATGACAAAAGCTAGGATTAAAGCTTGAGCAGTGGACAAGGAGAGAACTGGAAAGACATGTGAGTTATTTAGGAGCCAAAACTAACAAGACATGAAGAGCAATCAATTAGGGGGTAAGAGAGAGCATTCTTAGTGTTAGTCTATTGCTAAGAAACTGGCATTCTGGGTAATCTGGAAACTCCAGTCTGTAAGGCCGAAGTCCACCTGCAACAAGCTGGGACCCCCGGACAATACCCCATCAAAACAGTCCCCCAAACTGCGACATAAATAAACTGTGATTATCTGGTGAGCGGTCAAACATCCAGAAAGAGCTTCCATGTGTTACCTAGATACTATAAAAAGAACAGCATTAGACGAAGCTATTAGAGCAGTAACCAGTACAATTACTCTCTCCCACTCTGTTCTCCCACTGTATTACTTGTACCTCTATTATAGCATGTATCACTGTATATTATCAACTTGTCCCTATGGAGCACAGCTATTTATGCTGTTTTCCCCACTTGAATATAATCTCTAGAGGGTACAAATAGTAACTTACACTTTTCTTTATCCCTAAGAGTACAGAACACATAGCCTTATGCATGATAGGCACATAAATATTTTTTGTATCGGAGCAGGCACAATTACAGCCAATTAGGTATTACAGGGCTTCAAATTAGTTGTGGAAGGAATTAAGCTAAATCTTTGCATGTGATGAATACTCATGAGTGTGCAGGAATCTGTCAAAAATGTGGTCCTCCAGAAATAAGTAAGTCTAGCTCTCAGGAGGCTTTCTGGAGAAGGGTGTGAGGATATTGCCCAAAGATCTGCAGAATTGAGTAATAACCTCAGCTCCCTCCATGCCTAACATTCCTGTGTCCAGTTGGTTACAAGAGGGTAGAAAAATCCCCAACTCATTCTAGTTCTGTTGAAATCTCACCATAAAGTGGGGTTTTTATTTGTAATAATCCAATGTGATGACAGCCCTAGAAAGGCTAAATGAGAGCTCTCCTAGGATCTATTTCTTCATGGTTTTAAACATCGAACTGAATGTGGAGCGCTGTTAACATAGATCTAAATTTATTTTTATTTTTCCGACAAAACTTCTAAATGTAAGAAAGTGGTTCCAGTTTGGATTGATGTAGGTTCTTCTTCTTCTTTTTTTTTTTTTTAAGATTTTATTTATTTATTTGACGGAGAAAGAAGGAGAGAGAAAATATAAGCAGGGGGAAAGGCAGGGAGAGGGAGGGGGAGAAGCAGGCTCCCTGCTGAGCAGAGAGACTGATGCAGGGCTCGAACCCAGGACCCTGGGATCATGACCTGAGCCGAAGGCAAATGCTTAACCGACTGAGCACCCAGGCGCCCCTGATGTCAGGTTCTAATCAATCCCTGCTATCCTCTCTCCCATTTAATTGTGCTCATGGTCATCCACATTGATTTATATATAAATCAACACATTTCAACTTACTTTGCCATTGAGTATATTCAAGACTGATTATCACCTTAGACATACATCACTATGCTTCCCTGTTGCCAGCCTCTATCCTCTTCATTCCATTAAGCATATCATTACTTGACTGCTCTTGTCAAGCAGCGCTTTCACCAAGACATTTTACAAATATTCAGTTAGCATCTATGATGAGCAAAGCACTGATACAGGTATTACAGAGAAAGTAAAGACAAAACATTGTCCCTTTCCCTTAAAAGCTACAGTCTCACCAGAGAAATAACCTAAGATATTAAAAGAAATCAAAGGAGGAAGGAAAAAAATTGCAGCTTAGGTGAGGTGGGAACATACCATAGATGAGGGGCTTCTAAACTACAATTTAAAGAGTAAGACTCCTGTGGGATAAAATAGGAAAGGAATATTCCAGGTGACGGCAACAGCACTGAACAGTGGGTGGCCACTGAAGTTGAGACATGGTATCAAATAATTAAAGAAGACTATAAACACTGGGGCATGAATCTTAGCACATGTTGTCCAGTGAAGACCACTCTTCAAAGTGCTATTTCAGCACGTAATGATAGGGCACGTATCATTTAAAACAAACAAAAAGTCAAGTAACACCAGATCTAGGGTATCTCTCCAAGCAGAAACACAGCAGGTGGAAGAGTTTAAGAAAAAGGCAATTGGTAACTGGGCCACCATGATCAGTTGAGCAGGCTGTATGCAGTCCATGTGAACGGCACTTCCTAAAGTTGCTCAGTGCACAACCTGTTCAAAAGTACTCACTGACCCTGACAGTTTCAGACAGGTAAGTACTTCGTTTTTTGGAGGTCTTGCTTTGCAAAAGGGAACTCATTTAAGGTGAGATGGAGCTGAGGGCAAGAAATCAAGTCTCTCTCAGAAGACTGAAATCAGCTGTATGGTTTGATCTCCTGAAACAACAAGGCAGAGATGCATGTAGTGATGGGGGTACAAGACAAGGAACTCTATTACTGAAAAACACAGGGAGGCCAGACAGAAGCACAGACGAACAGAAAGTGAATAAAACATGTTGAGGCATGCCAATATCAAGATTATTACGATTCTGAATGTAATTTCTATGGCTCCAGAGTATTACAAAGCCACGTCCCCAAAACTGCCAATCTACCGATGGAGTTTTAACTGGCCATACAACAAAATTATTAGTCACTAAAAAATGTCATCACAACATTATTCAAGAAAAAAATGTTCAAAACTTACTTTTTTAAAGTTATTAATACCACTTTCTTCTTTTATTACAAATAACATTTCAGCTACATTATGATTTTTAAGAGCTTCAAGCATTATCCTGGAAATCCATGTTTTCTGAGTACCAAATATTCTAATTGCAAATTCACTTTTTTTATGGGGAGGGAGAACGGTCCTCAAGTGCAATTTTGCCTGAACACATAGAAATTGTGTAAAACCAACTGACCAGAGAAAATCTTTGTTCAGTAGTAATATTACCCAATGTTAATTGGTTACTAAATTGCAGGTCTTTTGACATATGTTTCACTCATATTATTATATTTAACCCTCACAAAAACCTTAAAGACAGTAATATTTATAATGGCAATTAACATTTACTGAGAGACTACTAAGTATAAGACACTGTTAAAAATACTTTATATGGACTATTTCCTCATTTAATCCACATGACAGTCCTATGAGATAAGAACCCTTATCATCTACATCTTACACATAATGTAACTGAAAATTTGGGAACTTTCCTAAGGTCACCACTGCTAGTAAGAGAACCTAAAACTCAAGTCCTATAGTCTGACTCCTAAGCCCAGGCTCTTGACCACAGCTTTTTACTGCTTCTGCAATTGGTATACATGGAATAAATAATATTTTTGACACTACTGTTAGAATTCCATTAAATATTGTTTAATGAATACCTCAAAAGGAACAACAGCCAGAAGAAAAGACAGGATTAAAATTGATTCTATATGAGCCTGGATCCCAATAAGCCATTATTTTCAGAAAATTTTTTTGAAAATTTTTAAAAAAGATTTTATCTATTTGAGAGAGAGAGAGGGAGAGGGAGAGAGAGCAGGAGCTGGGGGAGGGGCAGGGGGAGAAGGAGACTCCCCGTGAGCAGGGAGCCTGATGTGAGGCTAGATCCCAGGCCCTGAGCCAAAGGCACTCGCTTAACCAACTGAGCCACCCAGACGCCCCTATTTTCAGAAAATTTAATGAGCTCTGACAGTGAGTTAAAAAATGCTAAAAAGAAACAATGCTGGGGTGCCTGGGTGGCACAGTCGTTAAGCGTCTGCCTTCGGGCTCAGGGTGTGATCCCGGGGTTCTGGGATCAAGCCCCACATCAGGCTCCTCCACTGGGAGCCTGCTTCTTCCTCTCCCACTCCCCCTGCTTGTGTTCCCTCTCTTGCTAGCTGTCTCTGCTAAATAAATAAATAAATAAATAAAATCTTTAAGAAAATAAATAAATACATAAACAAACAAATAAATAAATAAAAAGTAACAATGCTATTCACAGAAACAACAGAAAATATTACTACAACAAACCAGAAACCACATAAAATCCAGTAAAAATCAAGGAAATAAGGTTAGGATAAATCATATCCTATGCCCGCCTAGGATTTAGAAAATGCAAACCAAATCCATTCCAAGAAAATTAAGTTTGTGGAAATTCTGCAATTTCACATAGACAGGGGTTTAATTTTGGTTGAAAATGTTTCTAGATTTATTGTGGAAAAAAATCACTCTCTGTAAGTATGATAAGTGACCATACTGCTAAATTTGAATAACTCAAGGTCTACACAGTTTATTAATATACATATTTAATCACAACTTACATGGTTAAAAATTTTTTAATTTTAATATATACTTTTAATTTTAATATATATTTATATGTATATTGGTTACATTAATTTCCAGGCTTAAGGAATTATATTGCTCCTTCTCATATCAAATCTTTTAAAAGAGGGAAAGTAGGGAAGGAGGAGGAGGAGGAAGAGACTTACTGTAGGGGTTTAGAACAATTAAAGCAAAGGCCACAAGGTGCAAAGAGCCCAGGTTGATTCCTGATCTAGAATGCTTTCCATTCTAACCCGCTTCTTCCACAGAAGGAAGTTTCTGAATCCCATAATGTGTGTTAGAAACCATTTAGCTTAAAGCATTCATTTTACAGATAGCAAAACCAGTTGATTTACATAGTTAGCCAGAAGAAGTGGGCATCCTGACCATGGGCATTCTCTTTGGGAATAACTATATTCTTTAAGCACATGGTCACTGGTGCACACATCTTAAGACCCATTTAGAAAATAGGTTTGGGGCACCTGGGTGGCTCAGTCATTAAGCATCTGCTTTCGGCCCAGGGCATGATCCCAGGGTTCTGGGATCAAGCCCCGCATTGGGCTCCCTGCTCTGCTGGGAGCCTGCTTTTTCCTCTCTTACTCCCCCTGCTTGTGTTCCCTCTCTCGCTGGCTGTCTCTCTGTCAAATAAATAAATAAAATCTTTAAAAAAAATGGGTTTAAATTACTTACAAGTACAGATTCAGCAGTTAAGTAACACTGTGGAGTAGGAAATAAATATGTCTCCTTTTAAAAAATAAATTTACTTAGAAATGTTTTCAATTAACACTACCTTTTCCATCAGAACTGCAAATTAAAACCGTGAGATATCACTACATACCTACCAAAATTCAAAAAATTCACAGCACCAAGTGTTGGCAAGGACATGGAGAAACTGGAACTTCCATCAGCAGCTGGCAGAAATGTAAATTGTACAAGTACTTTGGAACGTTGTCTGGTACTATCTACTAAAGTAAAAACACATATCCTATAACCTAGCAATTCCAATTCCTGCATAATGTCCCAACAGAAATGAGTGTTTGTGTCTAATAAAAGACAGATACAATATTTATAGATTTACTCATATTGGCCCCAAACTAAAACAACTTAAATGTCCATCAACAATAAAAAAGATAGTGATATGTCCATAAATGGAATACTATTCAGCAAAGAAAAAGAACAAACTATGCAACACCAAACAACATGGATGAATCTCACATAAATAAAGGTGAGCCAAAGAAGCCAGACATGAAAAAGGACATACACATGATTCTATTCATAAGAATAGACAAACTGATTCATGGGACTAGAAGTCAATTTATGGTTACCTTGGCGGGGGCAGTGGGCGGGGGGGGGGGCGGGAACAACTCATTTCCTGGGAGGGGATAAAGGGAATCTTCTGGGATGCTGGAAATGTTTCCTATCTTGAACTGGGTGATGGGTACCTGGTTGAACACAAATTTAAGAATTCATCCATTGTACACTTACAATTTTGAGGACTTTGCTGTATGTAAGATATACCCCATCTCCACAGCACTCTTTGGCTCAACTTTCTTTCTGTGAGATTCATCCATGTTGTTTTGTGTTAACAGTAGTACATTCTTTCTCTTTACTGCATAGTATTGTATGAGTGTACCAATGTACCACAACTATCCTTTTTATTGTTGTTGGGCCATCTGAAAGTTCTTCTAAAAAGACAAAATTTAATTTTTAGATACCAAATGAACATCTTCTCTGTTCACTACATTTCATTTACTAAAATATTATTTGCATATTAGCCATCTTTAAGTATTAACAAATTGCCAGGCAACACTTATTTGGTGCTAACTAAGTCTAGAGTGAACTCTGTGACAGAATGATAGAAATAAAGACAGGTTTTCTCAGAAAGAGCACCTCAGAGTATAACAATGTTTGCTTAAGATGACCTTTTGTGAATCAATAACATATGGCATCTAATGGATTGGTCTTAAAAGCAATGAATAATTACTCATGTAATTATTTCACAGAACTACTGTGAAGAGGGAAAAAGAATAAAAACCAATGTAAGTGGGATGGAGAAGGCTAATTCTCATAATCTTATGGACTCTGTAGATAACGATAAAATTAATTTCAAACTCTATTATCAGTCAACATTTATTGAGTTTTTACCAATTACCAGGCACTATGCTAAGCCCTTTTTATGTATGCTTTCATTTATCCTCACAACAATCCTATGAAAGGTGGTACTATTATCTCTATTTCATAGATGAAGCAACTTGAGATTTAGAAAGGCAGTAAGGAAACTACTGAGTGGAAACTCCTGGACTTAATCCAAGGTCTCAATGACACTAAAATCTTAATTCTTTCTGGGGGTGGGGGCAGAGAGGGAGAGAATCTCAAGCAGACTCCCAGGTGAGGTTGGAGCCTGATGTGGGGCTCAATCACAACCCTGAGATCATGACCTGGGTCAAAATCAAGAGTCGGATACTTAATGGATAAGCCACCCAGGTGCCCCTAAAATCTTAATTCTTAGCCATTAAGTAAACTTTCCTCTGCAGAGTCATTCCCTTATAAATAAAAGAATTCATTCATAATTTATTTACATATATAATTAACTTACATATGTAGATGTGCATTCATTCACTCAACATATATCTATTGAACATATGCCAAACACTGTTCACATTAGTAAACCAAATGGACCAAAAAAAAAAAAAAAAATTCCTGCCTCTATGGTGTTTCTTTTTTTTTTTTTTTTAAAGATTTTATTTATTTATTTGACAGAGATAGAGACAGCCAGCGAGAGAGGGAACACAAGCAAGGGGAGTGGGAGAGGAAGAAGCAGGCTCATAGCAGAGGAGCCTGATGTGGGGCTCGATCCCAGAACGCCGTGATCACGCCCTGAGCCGAAGGCAGGCGCTTTAACCGCTGTGCCACCCAGGCACCCCCTCTATGGTGTTTCTATTCTAGTAGAAGGACACTGACAATAAAAATGGACACAATAAATAAGTAAATCACACAGTTATGTTGGAAGGCGAACAGTGCTATGGGGGAAAAGACAGACGAAATAATTGGAAGTATAAAGGTTTTTCTTTATTTTTCCCCCCACCCCAGTAAACCCAGCTCTGGAAGTGTACAGTTTTATAGTTTTTGTAGCAGGAGGTGAGTTCAGAGAAGCAGGGTAGTGATGTAGTGAGTGGGAGCGTGTGGCTAATATAGAGCCTGGTGGGTCCTTTTTAAAAATTTTGCCTTTGAGTGAAGGGGAAACCACCCTCCTTCTCCAACCAAATCTTGGCTAATTGTCATATGCCTCCCTGAATATACCTTAAAAGGGCACTGTGTAGTTGTTTAAACATAGGAAGAGTGAAACTATGTATCACTGAGTCTACCTTTTTAGCAACAGACTTTGGAGGAAGGAATCACCAAATACAACTTCTCCTAAAGCAATGCTATCTTTAATTATCACTATTTGTGAATTGATATAAAACAATGACTATCAATCAATTTGGGGTCTTTAAGCTCTAAGAATATTAATCAAGATTTCCTCTAACAATGAGGCAATCTTTGGGAATATGTAGGTTAAAGGCCAGCTTCAGAGTAAAATAATATTCTCCATTCACAGTGAGGTCAGACAGAGTTTACCCAGTAGCCCTGATGTCTTCTTTTCAATAGACAAACAATTAACTCAAATCGGAAAATTGAAGGATGACCTCTTTTAGATATAAGTTAATTACAATTTGTTCATAATGTAATGCAGTGTCTCAACTGTTATCACTTTAAAATGTAACTACTATATGATGTGTTTATGACAATGGAATGGAAAAGCCATCAGTATTAACTTCTTATGACTATCTACATCTTTCACATTTTATGACTACTGCCTGAAGGTCACAGATTAGATATAAGGAAGAATTTCTGACAGTGTGGGTACTAAAAATGAGTTACTGACAAAGGTTATGAAAACAGCTTAAAGATCTTTCAGGAAAAGCATAAATGTTCACCCTCAGGGATGATTTGGTACTCTCCTACCTGCAAGCAGGAATATAAAGAAGAAAACTCTTTAGGCCTCATTTGCCCTTGCTATTCTCTAAAATAAAAAGGCTTTCACTTTATCCTTTTTTTTTTCCTCTAGAATCGCAGTTCTTTATAACCATCCCCCTCTTTTCTGCTAGATGTGAGATTCAAATTTGCTTTGACATTATAAATATGTATTCTGACTAACTGCTTTCATTATCATCAAAATAATGCTACCATATTGATTAAAAACTGTAATTGTTTTAAAGAGAAAATCTCAAAGCTCTGCCTAAATCAGGTGAAGAACTGGTATCATTTAATTAGCTATATTCTTAGCTATGTTTTGTTAATCTGTTACCTAGATGAGGGGTTTATCTTTCATGCAAAATGCAAGTCATATGCCTACTTACGCCTGCAACTCTCTTGGAAATGCATCAAAAAATAAGATGGGTTGAGGGCTGGGTGAATGGATAAACATGTGATAAAGCAAATACGGCACAATGTTAACAACTATAGAACCTAAGAGGTGACTATATGGATGTTTACTGTAAAACTGTTTCAACTTTTCTAGGTATTTGAAATTTTTAATAATAAATGATTGGGGAAAATGCAATCATATTTGAAAGTGTTTTAAAGTATGGGAGAGATGTCCAAATCACAAAGAATAATTCTGCAAAAAACACTATGCAAGACTTTGCTGATTATTTTGTTAACTGCGGTGGGGGGGGGGGAGATTTCCATAACACCTTTATCTGTCTCCAGAGAAGTCCCCCAAATCTATTGAGAAAGGTTTAAGAACTCTACAGGGAAAGTAGTTCCTTTGACTGAATTCTGAAGAGTAAAAACTGAAATTGCTTCTGTATCTAAAAAGAATATTACCTTACCTACCCAGAGTAGCTTTCATTCTTTTTTTTTTTTTTTAAGGTTTCATTTATTTATTTGTCAGAGAGAGAGAGACAATGAGAGAGGCAGGCAGGCAGAGGAAGATGCAGGCTCTCCGCTGAGCAAGGAGCCCAATGTGGGACTTGATCCCAGGACCTGGGATCATGACCTGAGGGAAGGCAGACGCTTAACGGACTGAGCCACCCAGTCATCCCAGAACAACTTCATTTTCAATACCGATTTCCTGAAAGAAGATAAACTACACCTTCTTTTCGATTAATTACTCCTTTTGGCACTGTCCTTTCACTGTAAATCTACCTGGAATTACTCAAAGCAAATCTGACAACAAAATCACATAAAAAATGACTACTATGTTGGAAAATTTACCTATTCAACAGGGTACATATGAGGTATATGTGAACTGTGTCATAAACCTTTTAACGTAAATAACTTTCTGAAGTGGCATGAACAAGGCATGTTTTTGTTTGACACTCCATCAATGACTTTTGGTAGTCATCTAAAACATAGCACACCCTGCATTTCATAAAGACAGACATATACATCATAACTCAAAGAAACTGCTGAGCTACTAGCGTATACATAATGACCTATTTAACAAACATTTACTGAAAACTATGTGCCAGACACTGTGCTAAACCTTAGGGATGAGAATATATGATACAGGACCTAACTTTATGAAATTGATGGTTCGGTAAAGAAGATACACAAATGGACAATTCTAAAACACTTAAGCCGACTGATAAGTATATGCAGAGTATTACTGTAATTAAAAGGAGATACCTAACCTAGCACATGGATCTCTGGAAAGGCTTCCCAAACTTAGTCTTTTTTTTTTTTTTTTTTTTTTAAGATTTTATTTATTTGAGAGACAGCGCACCCAAGTGCATGAGCAAGGGTGGGGGCAGAGGGAGAGGGAAAGGGAGAAGCAGCCTCCCCACTGAGCGCAGAGCCCAGCATGGGGCTCGATCCCAGGACCCCGAAATCATGACCTGAGCCAAAATCAGATGCTTAACTGACTGCATCACCCAGGTGCCCCCGAAACTTAGCCTTAAAGAATAAGTAGCAGTGATCTAGATAGGAGAGAATGGGAGAGAGTATTCCATGCTGATGGCAGCCTAAGTCATAGAGACACAAAGAAGAATGTTGTGAGCAGAGAAGAGTACTGCTAGAGAAGAAGCTCATAGTATGGAGTGGAGAGACATGAGGCTAGAGAGAGGTAGGCAGTGGTCATTCCAGGGAGGATCCTGTGGGATACGTTAAAGAGACTGGACTTTGTCTTGTCCTCAAAAGGATTTTTAGAGGGGAACGACATTTTCAGACTGCATCTTAGCGAGGTCTCTCTGGCCCCTGAAAGAAGTATGAATGTGAAGGAGACTGCGGGAGTGACATGAGGACCTAAAGAAAGACTGTGACGGTAGGAATGGTTTCTATTAAGAGAGGCAGATAGGTGAGACTGGATGCTGGGTAACTTCCAAGTGCCTGGCTTGTGTTAAGTCTATAGATGATAATGCCTTCCATCTAAAGTAGATAATACTGAGGGAAAAGCCAAGTTGAAAAGGAAGATGATGGATTCAGCTTTGGATGTGCTGAATGCGGTATGCCTCTGGGTTATCTAGGTGATTTCCAGCAAAAAGTTAAATATAGCAGGCTGAAGGGGAGGTCTGAATGGGAGGCTAAAACTTGAGTCAGCAAAATACTAGAGACAGCCAAAATTATGAGAGTGAACATTCAGGATTTTATTTTGTTATTGCTTTCAAATTCAGCCATTCTAGTATCTCGTTGTGGTTTTAATCTTTATTTCCCTAATGTCTAATGATGTTAAACATCTTTTCAAAGCTTCTTTGATTATTCATGTATCTTCTTTGGGGATTTATTTATCTTATTCTCTCTGAGATTCTTGTCCAAATTATTTGCCTATTTAAAAAATTAAGTTGTTTTCTTATTTCTGCCTTTTGAGAGTTATTTATGTATTCTTGATACAAGTCCTTTATCAAATATATGCTTTGCAAATATTTTCTCACAGTATGTGGCTTCAACAATGTCTTTTGAAGACCATATGTTTTATATCATTGAACTTCAATTACTCAATTTTTTCTTTCCTACAACATGCTTTTGGTGCTGCTCCTGAGAAGTCTTTGCCTACGTAGAATCACAGTTTTATAGTTTTTATTTTCCATTTACATTATGATCCATTTTGAATTAATTTTTGTTTATGGTATGAAGAACGGATAGGTATAATGATACTGGATAGAATCAGTCATAAAGAATGTATTGAATGAGAAGTGCAAAGGGTAGATGGAACCTAGGAAAAAACATAAAATTAAGGCTTAAGAAACAGGTGTTGGGCAAAAAAAGACTCAAGGCATTGTCTGAAAAACAGCAGGAAAATTCTGAATAATCAACACTGCCTACTAAGGATAAACAATGGAAATTGTCTTTTTAATTTGGATGAGGTCACTAGTGACCTTACCAAGAGCATTTACAGTCAAAACAAACCATTCCGATATCGGAACTACATCTAACCAACCACTTTATAGGAATTCCCCCTGTGGAAGCAATTGAAATCTGAAATTCCTGAGCACTCTTAAAGGTCACTTTTCTAGGCACAGGAGCATGGCGGGGGGGGGGGGTGTCTGCGATTCCCGACATTAAGGATGACTGAGGCACATCCCAGTCACACCCCTTGGGGCACTCCGGAATGAGGTCTTGGGGTTGGGGACAAACCCCAAGCATCACCGCCCCGCTGGGAAATCAACAGAATCACACTGACGGCCAGATTTGCTAAACTGCCTCACCAGGGAGGCAGCTGGTTAAACTACAGCAGAACGCAAAGGCGAGTTTGGAAATATGTGCACTCGGGCAATCCCGGGCAAATTAGAAAAGTCCCTCCCACCCGCCACCCATTCATATGACTGGAGGAGGAAAGGCGCATGGCGCCGGTCTGCGCGGCCCTACCTCGGGTCCAGCTCCTCCCGGGCGAAGAGCTCCTGCACTTACCCTGTCCTAGGATGGGGATGTGTAAAGCCACGGGCTAAGGGAATCGCGGGTACTCCTCGTCCTTTCCCAGAGGCCATGCTGGGGGGCTCTGGATGGACTCCCCTGGCCGACTGACCTTTCCCCTCCCCGCCCCAGCAGCCGGCAGGTCACTTCTGGTCCAGGTCTCCCCAACCCCACCCCCACCCCCAGTAGCAGGCTTGCCCGCCCCTCCAGCTAGTCGTAAAGTGCAGTAAAGGCGCCAGCGTTTTGCGGCACCGTAGGTGAGGCGGGCGGCGTGCGTGTTCGCTCCGCGGGAATCCACCTTTTCGGTAGCTCTTTTTTCGGAAAGGCTGCAGTTAGCAATTTGGGGACCCAACTACAGTTTTCAGAGGGTAACTGCTCTTAGTTTGGTGTAACGAGAAAAAGCGGGGTAGGGTTGTTTAAAAACACTCATTCCATTCCTTATTTAAGAGGCGTGACGTAAGGTTCTCAGACCTTGCTTGTGACCTGCCGTCCCTGCTTGTACGATCTTGATTTTCATTTTCATGTTCATCGCTAGATTTTACGTATCTTCGGTGTAGCTGACCCTTGTTTTTCTTGTTCACTTCGTCTTGCAGTCTCCCTTCCCCTGGACTTTGAAATGCTTTACCTGATCGGCTTGGGCCTGGGCGATGCCAAGGACATCACAGTCAAGGGCCTGGAAGTTGTAAGACGCTGCAGTCGAGTGTATCTAGAAGCCTATACCTCAATCCTGACTGTAGGGAAAGAAGTTCTGGTAGGTGCTTAAGGTTCTTCAGTCCCTGGGAAGAAAGCTGTCTTAACAGCTGATTTTCATTACACGAAGCTGAACCCAATTTTTAGGTCTCCTTGTTTAAATCCTTTAAAACACATCCCCTGCTCATTAAGGATCACAAGAATGGGAATAATACAAGAACCAAGTGACTTGGAAAATGAAAGGGTGCTTTGTCTTACTTTACAAGTCTAATTTTGAGGCTTTCTCCAGTAAATAGGGAAGTTATTTTACACTCCTGGGAATAGTTATCAAAATCCCTTATTTCATGCGATAGTCAAAGTTTTTCTTATTTGAGTGCTAATGAGGTACTGATGTAGCCTTAATGAGTTGGTTATGTATTCAGAAACCAAGCTGAAAGCTTCTCCCTTTGAAGTATTTCCATAGGGAATGGTAATCGCCTTTCTGTCAGTGTCCTATCCAGAGAGGTCTTACCTTTAAAAAGACTGCCAGTAAGGCTAATACAGATACTCTTGTGTGTATTGAGTGAGCCTGGGGCTTGGTAACTTTAGGATTTGTTAACGTATCATACATTGAGCTTGCTCTTGTTAAGGGCTCAGTACATTTTGGAGGAGGGGCTACGTAGTTCGGGTTCATTGTCAAACTCCAAATAGAATGTAAATTAAGATAGAGTGGTGGACATGTTATAGGAGGAGGGAGAGGATTTTAGAATTGTCTGGTCTGTCAAGGCTTCTGAACAAAAAGGTGACCTAGAGAATTTCAGGTCTTCTGGTCTCTCAGATTCACAGCCCAGAGAATTCTGGTCTCAGAGTTACTTTAAAATCTTAAAGAATTAAAGATTTGAATCGAATTGGCCATGCATTGATGTGAAAGTTGTGTCTAATGGCCAGCTTTGATTTGTTGGGTTGGAACCAAAGTATCTCAGCTCAAGATAATAAATATTCCTCTCTCACCAGTGATCAAGGAAAACTAGAATGAACTTAAATCCGTCCAAGAGAGTAGAGACAAATAACAAATCAGCGTTCTTATAGAGTAAGATGTCAGAACATGGCATAGAGGAAAGTTGGACCTGACTTTAAGCTTTCTTTGTTACATGTTACCATGTCATCTTGGACAAGTCTTTTAACCTTAGTTTTTTATTTTGTGAAATGGGGATAAAAATGCCTACCTCATAGGTTTTTAATGTAGTGCCTGTAGCAAAAATGTTCAGTAATCATAGTTGTTAATGGACACATTTCCAGATTTCTCTAAACCTCAGTAGCTTCATTTGTAAAAATGGAGATAATAACCAATTGGAGGGTTATATGGGGTTTTATTAAGATGACATATTTGAAAGTGCTTTGTAAACTTTAAGTGCTAGCCAAATGGTAATTTTGGTTGCTGTAATTTTTACAAGTATTTTTTTTTTTCCAAAAACGTATTGTTGGGGCTGGGCCCAACCTCACCTACAGGTAAATTATATGTACTTTGTTAAGATGCTGGAGTATCTGGTCCTCCACAATAGTAAGTGCTAATACTTATAGAATACTTAGTGTGCACTGTTCTAAGTGTTTTACATGTAGAACAGGATTATTACTCTATAATTGCTGTTCACATTTTACAGGCACAGAGAAACTTGCCCAAGGTCCTACAGATAATAAGTGATAGAGCCAGAATATGAGCCAAGAGAGTCCTGAGTTGAGAACCACCACTCTTAACATTTATACCATACAGTGTCACTCTATCCTCAGGGTTAGATCATAACTTCACAAAATAATGATTTTAGAGAATGTCCACAGAGAAGGTAGGATTCAAGCAAAATGGTCAAGCTTGAATCCCTCCTGTCACAAAGTTCCATTGGTCTGCTTTTCATGACCTCTTCCAGGTCCTTAGTTCATGTTTTTCCCTGAGCAACTTGCTGTGCAACCTCAGCCACCTTTAATGACTTTTCTGGAATAAAGTAAGGTATAAATAAATACATTCATGCCTTATATTGCCTAGTAAAATCTCAGAGCCACTTTCTCTTCAGTGACCTCCTTTCTATTTCCTTTCATTTCTACCTTTTCGTTTTTTAAGCAAATTGATTGTTAAAAATTGTTGACATGTGCTCATACCTATATATAAAATCGGGTCTCAATAACTAGATAATTATCATATAGTGGAAAAAATTGGAAAAATCTATTTTCCTCAGTAAATATGTGCTTTCTTTTGTCAATAATCACACAAAATGGTATTTTATAAAAGGCACATATGGATGTTGCTAAAGAAATCTGGAATTTTGGGTTCCTGGGTGGCTCAGTCAGTTAAGCATCAGACTGTTGGTTTTAGCTCAGGTTGTGATCTCATGGGTCCTGAGATGGAGCCCGTCATGCTTTTTGCTCCATGGGGAGTCTGGTTGAAGATTCTCTCCCTCTGCCTGCCCACCCTCATGCTATCTTTTGCTCGCTCTCAAATAAATAAATAAATTTTTTTTTTTTTTAAGATTTTGTTTGAGAGAGAGAGTGAGTGAGTGAGAGACAGCACAAGCCAGGGGAGGGGCAGAGGGAGAAGAAGGAGCAGACTCCCCGCTGAGCAGGGAGTCCGATGTGGCACTCAATCCCAGGACCCTGGGATCATGACCTGAGCCAAAGTTCGGACGCTTAACTGACTGAGCCACCCAGGCGCCCTCAAATAAATAATTTTTTAAAAAAATATCTGGAATTTATCTGTTCTTACATTGAAAGATGTTGTTTTCAAATTGCCAAAACGGTAGTATTATTTATATGTTCTGTATTATTCAAAAGTTTTTTTTTTTTTTTTTAAGATTTTATTTATTTATTTGACAGAGATAGAGACAGCCAGCGAGAGAGGGAACACAAGCAGGGGGAGTGGGAGAGGAAGAAGCAGGCTTATAGTGGAGGAGCCTGACGTGGGGCTCGATCCTGTAACGCCGGGATCACGCCCTGAGCCGAAGGCAGACACTTAACCGCTGTGCCACCCAGGCGCCCCTGTATTATTCAAAAGTTAATTAAACTAGAGACATTGCATCCCGGAAGGAGTTTTAGTATATACACTTTGAATTTCTTTAGGCACTTTCTGTGAATAAATTATGATTTTATGTGCCATTTTGGTGTAATACACCGTAGTGCCTTAATACAAGAGGTATAAGCTATGATCTTTGTTTTCAAGTGGTTCATGATTCATTTGTGTTATACTTAGGAAAACTCAGTAATGAAAGATTTAAATAACAATTTCTGACAACAGTGGCAAGAAGAAACTATAAAATTATATTGCTGAAAAGAACTTAGATGATCTTACTTAAGTCAATACTCTTGTTTTCATGAATTAAATAGTAGATATTATCTCAAATAATTACTATTTATTAATTCCAATTGAAATACGTATGAGAAGATCAGGTTGTGGTGGTCAGAGAATACTATGGAATAGATGGAATTTGAGCTATCTTTTAAAATAATGCATCGCAGTCTTTTTGTTTTGTTTCTTTTGTTTTCATGGTCTAGATAGAAAATGGTAATATTTATACAGCTCTGTTGGGTAAATAGAGGAAGCTGCTTTGGCCAAAGGGGGCTAACCTTGAGGCTTTAGCTATCCCGCTTTGAAAGCAGAGGAGGTCACTAAGCTCTGCCTGTCTGTGCCTCATTTGTTTTTTTGGTCTTTTCTTTTTTTTTTTAAGTAGGCTCCATGCCCAGTGTGGGGCTTGAACTTGCAAGCCCCACGACCCTGAGATCAAGAGTCGTGTGCTTTACCAATTGAGCCAGCAACGTGCCCCTATGCCTCATCGGTAATACATGTAAAGTTTTGCAGTTAGCCGAGGTTCTGTGACCTTGGGCAATCACTTAACTTTGTGTTCTTTTTTTTTATCTGTAAAACAGGGATAAAAATAGGGGCTATCTCTAGATTGTGATGAAGATTAAATGAATTCATATGCATAAGTTCTTAGAACTATGCCTGAGCTCAGAGTGATCTAATGTAAATGTATTGTAGATATTGTTATTATAGATAAGACTTGGTAGAGGGAGGAGAAAGAGTGTTCCTTACTGAAGAAAAAAATAATGGTGAGCAAAAGCATGGCGATCAGCACAATAATTTGCTGTACTTGTTCCTGGGCATCACAAAAATAACTTTCATTTCCTCCCAGTGTTATCTCTTTCCCTTTCTTTTCTTCCTAATCTACTTCATCTGGATACCAGCTCACTCTCTTTCCTTGTCCTCCTATCCAGCTGCCGTGTATTGGTAGTGGAGGGATGGACTTCCCACTGAGAAAGATGAGGCAATCATCTGTGACCTTTATTAACTTCCCATTAGTTCTTCCGCTAAATCTGAATGTCAGATTCGGATCCCCCCTCCCCCCCGCCCGGTCCTTAGGAAATGACTTGTTGGATGAGATTCTCAGCCTGTTGAAGACAACTCTACTAGGTGTGTTTTTCCCATACCTCTTCCTCTGAAACCTTATTCCCATAAATTATTCTTTCTTTGTTATGTTTGGTCTGTGTTAACATCCTTCTCCCCTCAGCCTGAAACCATATTCAGATATTGTCCATTCTGAAATCTCTCCCCTCTTCTCCATAGTTACTACTGTTTCTGTCTCCTTTATCCAAAGCTTTTTGAAAAAGCAGTGTGCTTTTATTGTCCCCACTTCACTCATAGCTCAGACTCCTGCAAGCAGACTTCCATTCCTCTGAAATATTTGTTTGTTGAACAGTTATTTAGTAGCTGAGAATGCCACAAGATAGTTTTCAATTCTCACTTGTTTTACTTCTTCTGACATAGTTGATCACTCCTTGAAACTGGCTTCCATGACATTACTTTCTCTTGGTTTACTTGTACTTTTCCATTTTTTTCAATCCCTTTTGTAAGCCCTTATTTCTCTGTTCCTTCTTTCACTGTTAGTGTGTTTGGGTTTTTTTTTTTTTTTAGTTTTGCTTTCTTGTTTATGTATCTTACTTCTAGCCTCTACTTTTCTGGTTTTTTATAGGTTATACATTAAGTGGTATAAAATTCAAAGGATATTAAATATATGCATTGAAAGATTTCTATCCCAGTTCCCCTTCCTAGAGGCAATTATTGCTAATTTCTTATGTAATCTTCTGGAAATACCCAAAAGTAATTTTAATTTTGAATTTTTATCCTGTCCCCCTTGAAAAATGTGCCATCCTAAA
>NW_024423564.1:20672731-20677631 GCF_017311325.1 Ursus maritimus
GAATGAATTTTGAGTTTTGCCTTCATTTTCATGAGTGGAGAAGATTAGGGCTGATGCGTACAAAAATTGGCTTATCAGTCATTGGATGATATATAATATAAATGTAAAATTATTTGTTAAATAATCCCGCTTTTTTCCACCCCCTTCCTTTACTCTTACTAGGTTCCATGCTTTTATAGCACTTAATGATATGGTAGATAATCCCCCACTAAACATGATAAACCACAGGACGAGGGCTACATATGTCTCATTCACCATTGTTTCCCAACATCAAGCATAGAATTTGGTGTGGATGTTGTGCCCAAAAAATATTCTTTGAGTGAGTGAATGAATAAATAACCAAGTGGGTAAATGAAAAAGAACGTAATACCAGTTTCTTACCGCTTTTGGTTGTTCTTCCCTTTTTTAAGTTTTCCCCTCTCCCCCTAAAAGGATCAGCCATTTGTTTATACTGGAGTGTTTGTGTGTGTGTACACAGGTGTGCATATGTGGATAAGTTTTTTTTAATAAACGTGTTTCAATTAAATAATGAAATTTTCTTAGAATAAGTAATAAATACAGAGTGATACAAGATAGAAGTCTTGAGAGTGGGGTTTTCTATTGTTAAATCATTTATAAAATACTGGATAGGATTTAGGATTACTGCTAGCATTAAGCTAGTAGCATGTGACTTTTTGATCTTAAGAAATGTTAGTTCAGGGGTGCCTGGGTGGCTCAGTCCATAAGCGTCTGCCTTCGGTTCAGGGCGTGATCCCAGAGCTCTGGGATCGAGCCTGGCATCGGGCTCCCTGCTCTGCTGGGAGCCTGTTTCTTCCTCTCCTACTCCCCCTGCTTGTGTTCCCTCTCTTGCTGGCTGACCGTCTCTCTGTCAAATAAATAAATAAAATCTTAAAAAAAAAAAAAATGTTAGTTCAGGAAAAAATACTGTTTCCTTCAGTTTTCAATAATCATACATGTGTCTTAGATATATGTGAATGTAAATGTTCTACCACTAATAAGTTTTCTGGGCTCACGAAATTAAAGTAAGTTATATACAAATTAATGATTAAGAAAAAATGTGAAAGTGAAAATAAAGAGAACATTTTTCATCTGTAAAAATATGCTGTCATTGGGAACTTCTGGAGCATTATCTCTGAGAAGATATGCTGAAAAAGGGAAGGGATCTTTTTTCACATTTCAGGGACAGATTCTAGTTAAGCGTTAGGAAATAATTATCAGAGTGGAACTATGGCCTTTATCTTCAAATGCTTAATGATTTGTCTATTTACTCTTTTGCTTGACAGATACTATCAAGTACAGCAATCCTTGTAATGTTTGACATCTGATATAATCCTTATAACTCAAACAGACTTCTCAGTATGTAAGAAATAGTATTTGTCTATGTATTCACTTTTACTATATTTGAATTACATATTACTCCACAGGAAATCAGTTAATAAGATTCATGACCTTGCATGACGTTTGTAACCACCACCACAGGACAATTAGCACACTAGTTCACGCTCTGTACTTATATCCTGCCACCCCAGTTAAGGTCAGCCTCCTGGGCTTATTCTCTAGAGTTGAACTTCAGGGGATTGGTTCACAAAGCACTTTATATGGAGACTTCCTATATAATTAGAAATTTTTCTTTCTTCTGAAACTCTGTCTTTTTAGCAGGAACTAGGAAATACAGTTTTAAATTAATCTTTCCTGCAATTATATAGGAATGTTTGCTGGTTCTGTAGATAACTAAATCCTAATTTTCTATTATTTGTCATTGAAATTGCCTTTATTTTAGCCAGGGTCCTATAGGTTTTCATATGGAAAATTTAATAAAACCCAAATTACCATGTATGTTTATAATTATTATTTATCATATTCTGTATTACTGTGTTTCTGAAATAGAGCTCAGGCATACATGTTCTCTGTTCATTCTATAAAGTTCTGTCTGGTCTATTAGACTCAAATTTAGAGGTAAATTTAAAATGCAGAAAGCCTCAGATGTTAGGAGGTATACCTCCTCTTGGGATATTAAGATAGCCCCAAAGACAGAGTTTAATTGCAACATGATATAGAGTGCTAGCTCACTGAGGAGGCCTATTCAATGATCTGTGTTTGGATGGTTGCCAAGATTTGCACCAGCCCCAGACAGAGATTGGTGTGTGTGTGTGTGTGTGTGTGTGTGTGTATACACATGTTGAAATCGTCACCTGTGTCTCATTTTGATATTTGATTTAAATCTGTAGGAAGAGTTTTATGGAAGAAAATTGATTCTTGCTGATAGAGAAGAAGTGGAACAAGAAGCCGATAATATTTTAAAAGATGCTGATACCAGTGATGTTGCATTCCTTGTGGTTGGTGATCCATTTGGGTAAGTCAAAGCTGGTATTTTGAATTTTAAGTTATTTGCTTTTTAAAAAAAATGAGTAAGAATTATTCTATTATATTTAAAACCTTTTACTTTCCAGGTCCTAATAAAGGACTGTGTTTACCTAGGCTCTAAAATTTCATAAACTTTCATTATCTTTGAGATTAATGAAGAAATTCTGCTTGATCAGGATGTCATCATATGTATCACTTAATATTGGTTATTAAGTGTCAGTTCTAAAGTTTGTATCATTGCTCCTGCTGTTCTTTTAGAAGGTAACTTAGGGCATCAAATGACTTTACTAGTGTATCATTATTAATAAGTGTATTACATTATCAGGAGTCATATCTACAATTTATTTTGCAGGTAAATCGCAAGCATCTTCTGCTTCTTTGTCATAAGCTCTTTTTTCTTTTTTAATCACCTCATATTTAGCAATATTGTCACTTTACTTGCCTTGAATTTAAAATCTGTCCAGCCTCAAATTTCAGTTTCTTATATCCATCAGGAGCTCTGTTCTTCCCCATTACTAAAAAGATGCATTTCTACTTGTCCAGTTAAGTATCATCAATCTCTTATGTCAAGCCAAACAGAGGACTTCTTTGTTTCCTGCTGGTGACCCAAGATTTATGTCACAGATTTAAGGAACATAAGGACAATTAAATCACAGTGAACTCACCACCAAGGATGTTTTTCTAAAAGAATGGAGTTACATGTGCATGTGTCTGTCAAAAAAAGTAATTTACATCAATGTGGTGTGGCAGAGATTGTGTTTCATTATTATACTTGGTTGCAAATGACATTGTGCAATCACGTATTTTAAAGTATCCAAATTGTTTTAACCTCTGACATTGTTTTCTGTAAAAGTAAGTCTTCCTCCAAATTAGCAGTACCTATTGTGGTTTTTTTTTTTTTTTTTTGAAGATTTTATTTATTTATTTATTTATTTATTTATTTATTTGACAGAGCACAAGCAGGGGGAGCAGCAGGCAGAGGGAGAGGGAGAAGTAGGCTCCCTGCTGAGCAGAGAGCCCAACATGGGGCTCCATCCCAGGCCCCTGGGATCATGACCTGATCAGATGCTTAACCAACTGAGCCACCCAGGCACACCTCCTTTTTTTTTTTTTTTAAGCCACAGCTACAAAATAGTAAAATAAAGGTGATGAAAAATCCTATATATAAAATGTCTTGGAATCCTTGTAGGATTTTTGTAGGATTTTCTCATTGCACTGGATTCCCGTTAAAATCCCATTTTTTATATTTTTTATAGTGACACCTTCTGAGCTCACCAAACTTCCTTACTTGATGGTATCACAATTCTTAGAGTTACCTAAAAGAGTAATCTCAGAGTCACTTTTGACTTTGATGGTATCCAGTCACTGACAAAGTCTGATAAACCAGTGCTACTCAGCGTGAGGTTTACAGACTGGTGCCAGCCCACAAACTTACTAGTCCATGATGAGAATGACAGAAATTGAGAGTAAGCATTTAGAAATTTGATAGCAGTTTTTAAAAGTAATTTTGTCTCTGCTGTATCTCATAATCAAAATTTGGAGCTTTTATTTTATTTTATATTTTATTTTTCTAATGACTAATTTTGATTGCATTTTACAAAACTGTTGTTCCATTACAATTTAGAACTTAAAGTATTAGCTTTTCACTAGTTTGAGAAGCACTGCTTTTGACTTTCTTTTTTTTTTTTTAACTTATAATTATTGTTTTATTATATAATAAGGGATGTAGTAAAAGATACAGAGGAACAACCAGATGAAGAGGTACATGAAGTGAGATCCAGAAGGGTCCCAAGCATGGGAGTTCCTGTCCTGGAGTTGAAGTGGGCCACCCTTCCAGCACATAGATGTATGTGTTCACCAACCCAGATGCTCGCTGAATGCCATAGTTCAAGGATTTTTTGGAGGCTTCATCATATAGGCATGATTGATTATTAACTCAATTTTCAGCCCCAATTTTTATATCGTTCTATGCCCTAGTTTAATATCGTAGCCTTTCCCTGGTCCTGATGCAGACTTTTAATTCATTACCTATGTTGCAGTCAAATTTGTATTTGTGAAACCATAATTTGAAAATCTTATTAGAGCTCAAAATGAGAGTTACTAGCTCCATCCAGATACGAAAAATACTATACAACCTTCCCTTCTACCTATACTCTATCCTTCTTGTCCTAAAGCCCACACTCATGCCAACCAGTTTGCCCTTCCCCCATCATCTTGCGTTCTCTTTCTGTACATCTGGTCAAACTCTTTTCTTCATCTATAATGCCCTTTGCTATATATCTGATTGTCAGAAATCCAGCCATCTTTTGAAGCCTAACTCAAATACCACATTCTCAGTGATGCATTCCTTTATTAACCTGATCAGAAGTTATATCTCTTCCTAACTGCTGACACATCATTCATGCGTTTTCATACATTGCCTCACAGTATATTTTTTTAAATAAATGTATACATCTACTCTTTAGGTTTGTAGGCTGTCCTTCACACTTTTATCTCTCTAGCTTCCTTCACAATATAGTAGATATCAATTAAATAT